>NC_050524.1:13848562-13850415 GCF_002922805.2 Oryzias melastigma | reverse complement strand
AGTCCAGGAGGATGGCAGATGCAGTTAGTACTCAGGTGAGGGCTCCCTCTGGTGGTTGGAGAAGGACATGACTGGCTGGGCCCTGACACTATGTCAGACATGTTTTCAAATTAAAACGTCTTCAATAATTTCAAATTCAAAAATAGTTAAAAATCATAGAAAAAAATAATAAATAAAAATAGTAAAACAATTTTTTTAAAATGATATAAACAGCAGTTTACATTAAAACAGTGATTCTGTAATATGTATGTGTCATGCATTTGTAACATGAATGACACTAAAAATAACTTCATAATTATCATGTCTTGATTTGATTGGAGGAACACAGTCTACCTCAGAGAACAAGGCCATTTATTAGAGTATAAAGCACTGCCTCACATCATTATTGGTTTTTAAAAATACGTATAGGTATGAATATCTGCATAAAGTAGCAGGTCAGTTTTGGTCAGTGAAGGGATTATAGAATTTCAGGACCAGTGGATTTGAAATGCTTTGTAAACATGAGTCCCTGCATCTCTGTAATGTCACTGTTTGTGGTTATTGTGAGGATCCTAGCAGAAGAAAAAACTGCTGTCTGTGAAATGTGGGGCAGCCCAGAGTTTCCTTTGCTGTTTAAGTCAGGAGATATTATGATTGGAGGAGCTTTTTATGTGCACTCTCAAGTTTCTGCCTCTTCAGTCACTTCAAGTGATGCTCCAGATCCTCTAATTTGCACCAGGTATTGATTAATTTATTAAACTGTTCATGTTATTTTTTTTTTAATAAACAATCATGTAACACTTTCCTTTTACAGACTGAACTTCAGAGAGTTCCGTTTTGCTCAGACAATGATTTTTGCCATTGAGGAGATCAACAACAGCAGCTCTTTGCTGCCCAACATCTCGGTTGGTTATAAAATATTTGACAGCTGTGGTTCAACTCTGCCTTCAACACGTGCAGCCTTGGGTCTGATTAACGGACAGGAAAGGACTTTTGGAAAAAGTTGCTCTGGTCAGTCAACCGTTCATGCCATCATTGGAGCCTCTAAGTCATCTTCCACCATTGTCTTGTCACAAATTGCCGGGATTTTTCAAATACCAGTGGTAAGTATGAGTAATGCTTGTTTATGAATATTTCTTTGTTATTCTTTCACATTTATGATTAAATATTCATGCCTTTACAAAAAGATGAAGAGAAATCAAACATTGAGTTCAGAAGTGCTATGCATATCTTTTTGTTTTGTTTTCTCTTCCAGATCAGTCACTTTTCTACATGTGCATGTCTCAGTAACAGAAAGGAGCACCCCTCTTTCTTCAGAACCATCCCCAGTGACTACTATCAGAGCAGAGCACTGGCTCAGCTGGTAAAGCACTTCGGATGGACATGGGTCGGTGCAGTGAGAAGTGACAATGACTATGGCAATAATGGAATGGCAACTTTCATTGAAGCTGCAACCCAGGAGGGGATTTGTGTTGAATACTCTGAGGCCATCTCATGGACTCGTTTAGATGAACAGGTCGAGAGGGTGATCAGAGTAATCAAAACAGGCACTGCAAAAGTTTTAGTTGCCTTCCTTGGTTATGATGAAATGGATATGCTGCTCGAAGAAGCTTTGAGACAAAATATAACTGGCCTGCAGTGGGTAGGAAGTGAATCCTGGATTACATCAAGTAATTTGGCTCTAAGAAAATATTCTGGAATACTGACTGGCTCTATAGGATTTGCCATAAAGAAGGCAAAAATCGCTGGTTTGCAGGAGTTTCTTTTACAAGTTCACCCAAGTCAAGACCCTCAGAATCACATACTGAAGGAGTTCTGGGAAGAAACATTTGGCTGCAGTTTCCAGCCAAGTCTGCAAGGAGTAAAGCAGTGCT
>NC_050524.1:13841572-13846207 GCF_002922805.2 Oryzias melastigma | reverse complement strand
TGTCCTGGCACATCTTAACTCCTTCACTCTAAACAAGATTTATGTTTAACGTATAAGCTTTACAACCATCATAAAGTAAAACATCATTAATTGTACATTTAACATTTAAATATATTATATATATATATATATGTTCAATATATAGTGCATACAGATGTATTATTCAGGTGCACATTTCCAATTATGATTTGCATTTAGAATTACTTTGAAATTCAAAATTTAATTTCGACTTTTTAAAATAGTTTACATACATTTAGCATTAAGCATCGCCGTTTATATTTACATTTAGCATCAACATGTTTTTAATTGAAACATTCAAATCAAATTAAATTTGATTAAAATGTAATAACTATGCAGCATTTGTGACAAATGTTTGCTGAATCTGATGTAACTTAATTCTAATTAGCTGAATGTTCTCACATTCATTTTTGTTGAATTTATTGCTTTAGTGTAGACTCAACATGTAGACTTAAACAGCTGCCACCAAATGTTCTGTAAGACAGAAAATATCTGGTCTTTTGCTCATTTTAGTCTTCATGTACCTGTGTGAAGCAAATACATCAAATTAAACTTTTGAAATGCTCTGACATGGTTTGTTGGTGTTTTGTTGCTAAGGACAAATGTAGAACATTTAGATGCTTTATATACATTTGCTGTTCTAATTGAAAGACAGTCCCTTAAGGAAAGTACGATTACAAAATTATACCTTAAGAAAATGTAATTGGATTTTGAAAAAAAAAAAAAAACTGAATATAACTGAAAATACAAAATTAACATAAATACCTAATACCAACCTAATTGCAACCTAAAAAGTATGTTTTATTGTAAAATATTACTGTTGTGAAAAAATGGCTTTAATTGGTAGTTCGTCTAAGCTTGTAATAGGGCCTTTCTCTTGTCACTCATATTCAAACAATGCCATTGGTGGAAGACCTGGTGGCTTTGTGATGGAAAGCTCCTATAATATGATAAGATTTTGGAGGGCTAATCTCAAAACTTTGGGCATTCGTTGAGGTACAATGCTGCTGATAGCAGACCTACTCCTTTTTTTCTTGTGGCTGTGAAAGAAGGAAAGCCCACGTGTCAAACGTATGGGACCAAAGAACTGTCTTCATTTTTCAAGGAAGGAGACATTACTATTGGAGGAATTTTTTCCTTTCACCAGAGCCCAGTCACTGCGAGTTCAGCTCTTGAACTCAACCCAGGTTCAATCCAGTGTGAAGGGTAAGAGAGTGATCACACATACATATAAATGCCGAATCCTTTTTTTTTTCTTTAGATCGTTCTGTGTTTTATGTTATGCCTTTTACCAGAATAAACCTTTTTGTCTCCTTTTTAAGGCTGGACCAAGGTGAACTTCAGTATGCATACACCATGATGTTTGCCATAGAGGAAATAAACAACAGCTCAGAGCTTTTGCCAGATGTGACCCTTGGTTACAGAATATTTGATTCTTGCCCCAGTATCCCCCTGTCCATAAGAGCATCTTTAAATCTCATGAATGTGTACGAAGGGGAGAAAAGCAGCTGTGATAAACCCTCCAGTGTGCATGCTGTCATTGGGGACACCACCTCCACTTCTACTATTGGCATAGCACGCACACTAGGACCCTTCCATATACCTGTGGTGAGTGTTATAGATGAGCGCTTCTTCTGATCACAGATCACATTTCAATCAAAAATTATTCACATTTTGAAGGGATGACTTTAAAATCTATGTTGTAATTATCCGATGCCCTTTGTCTTTTAGATAAGTCATTCAGCCACTTGTGCCTGTCTCAGTAACAGAGGAGACTACCCTTCTTTCTTTAGAACCATCCCTAATGACGTTTTTCAAAGCAAAGCCCTTGCAAAGCTTGTGAAGCCTTTTGGCTGGTCCTGGGTGGGAGCCATAAGAACAAATAATGACTACGGAAATGGTGGAATGGCCACTTTTCTCGAATCCGCTAAAGAGGAGGGTGTATGTGTCGAGTACTCTGTGGCCATTTACAGAACCGATCCAAGGCATCGTTTCTTAGATGTCGTGAATATTATCAAAAAATCCACTTCTAAGGTAATTGTGGCATTTGCAGATGGTACAGACCTTGATATACTATTCAGAGAGCTTCATGCACAGAGAGTAACTGGTCTGCAGTGGGTAGGAAGTGAAGGGTGGATTACATATCGACAAATTGCCACTCCAATGAACTATGCTGTGGTCCAAGGCGCAGTCGGATTTGCAGCACTAAGTTCGCCCATCCCTGGATTACAGGAGTTCCTAAGAAACAGCAAGCCCTCCATTACAGAAGGAAATCAGGGGCTTGTGGAGTTGTGGGAGATGGTATTCAACTGCACCCTGAAGTACAAAACAGAGGCTCAGGATTACAAACTGTGTAATGGCATGGAGACTCTAAGGAAAGTCAACCTGCCGTTCACAGATGTGTCAGATACCAGCCTTCTGAATAATATTTATAAGGCCACATATGCAATCGCTCATGCTCTGAACATGTTAATCAACTGTGAAAATGAACAGGGGCCTTTTGAGAACAACTCATGTGCTGATAGGAAAAATATACAGCCATGGCAGGTAACACAACAACACAATATTGTGGCAACATCTAAAATGCTGACTTGTAAAATATCTTTTTTTTTTCTGTAGGTATTGTATTACCTGTCAAGGGTAAATTTCACCACTGACACTGGTGAGAATGTGTTCTTTGATGATTTGGGTGACCCTGTAACACACTACGCTCTGGTAAACTGGCAGATGGATGAAACCGGCCACACACTGTTCCAAACCATTGGTTACTATGATGCCTCCCAGCCTGAAGGTCAGCAGTTTGATGTTAACCCAGGTGTGAGTGCTATTTGGGCTGAAGAGAACCGTGAGGTAAATACATAAAAAAAAAAAATCAGTAAAAGTTTAGATGAATTACAAAAAGCAATATTTTTAGTAGAACAATTCCTGTTTTTCTTAATTTTATCAATACAGGTGCCAAAGTCGATTTGCAGTGAGAGCTGTTTGCCTGGGACTTATCGGGTTTTCATTAAAGGCAAACCTATCTGCTGCTTTGACTGCATCCCCTGCACTGAAGGGGAGTTCAGCAACAGTACAAGTGAGACTGCAGGATTCGTAGTCTTTACCCTGCTGCTCGTTGCATTTCTGCTGGGCAAAATCCCAGCCAGCGCTTCTTCAGCATGTCTAAAGATGTGTAATCTGTACCGCTTATTTATCCTTTCAGATGCTGTGAATTGTGATAAATGCCACCCTGAGTACAAATCCAGTGAAGAGAGGACTAGTTGTGACTTGAAACCTATTGAATTCCTCACCTTCACAGAGTTACTGGGTATATTGCTGGCTGTTTTCTCAGTTTTTGGTGCATGTCTTGCAATGTTTGTGGCTGTAACATTTTACCACCACAGAAAAACTCCTATAGTCAAAGCAAATAACTCTGAATTGAGTTTCTTGCTGTTGTTCTCCTTGAGTTTGTGTTTCCTCTGCCCTTTGACCTTCATTAGCCGGCCCACTAAGTGGTCCTGCATGCTACGCCACTCCACCTTCGGCATCATCTTTGTGCTCTGCATATCCTGCGTCCTAGGAAAAACTATTGTTGTGTTAATGGCTTTCGGGGCTACACTTCAAGGAAGTAACATGTTAAAATGGTTTGGGCCTGTGCAGCAGAGGATCAGTGTTCTGGCTTTCACTCTCATCCAGGTCTCAATCTGCATTCTGTGGTTTACAATTAATCCTCCATATCCACACAAAAATGTTAAATATTCCAAAGACCAAGTAATACTGGAGTGCTCTCTTGGATCGTCATTGGGGTTCTGGGCTGTGCTAGGCTACATTGGGCTTCTGTCTTTGCTATGCTTTGGACTAGCTTTAATGGCACGGAAACTCCCTAATAATTTCAACGAAGCAAAGTTTATCACATTCAGCATGTTGATATTTTGTGCAGTGTGGCTCACCTTCATCCCAGCTTATGTCAGCTCTCCAGGGAAGTTTAGTGTAGCAGTGGAGATCTTTGCTATCCTGGCTTCAAGTTATGGACTGTTATGCTGTATTTTTTCCCGAAGTGCTACATTATTTTATTCAAACCTGAGAAGAATACAAAGACACATTTAATGGGTAAAGTGACCAAAGAAACCATTTAAAATTTGTGTTAAGATATAACAGCAGAATCACTGGATATTTTACAAGTATGTGCTTTAGTAAAAGAAAATAATACCTTTTACTATATTAGATTTAAATATCTTATAGAGGAATTGGAATATAACAACATATACTGTACAGATACAGTATATAGGCGGCTGGGTGACAGTGGGTGCTGTTACGCTGTGGCGACCCCGAAAGGGATAAGCCAAAAGTGAAAGAAGAATACTGTACAGATATGCTAAAAACATGTTGACATCCTATAACATAGGCCCTGTTTTAAAATCAAAATATGCTTTTCTTTCTATCACTGTGTTCAAATTTGCATGTGTCACTATCAATAAATTGTAAATAAATTTGAAACATTGGACATCAATGGTTGTAAGCTTGTTGTGTGGAAACTAAGTAGGTATCGTTTGAAAACCTTTTTTTTTTCTACAAAGTTAGGAAAATCCTGCATATGGTGCAAAACTTTATGCCGATTTTTTTTTTTTTTTTTTTTAA
>NC_050524.1:13839130-13841519 GCF_002922805.2 Oryzias melastigma | reverse complement strand
ATTATTTAAAGTAAAGCCAAAGGTATCACATAGTCATGAACAAATTCTGTAGAATGATCTGCATTACTCCCAGACATGTTTTTATTGTGATATACTGTACATGCACATCATTCAGGTAAACCTTAATGAGTTCTCAAACTTGTTTAATCCTAGCAAACGTTAAGTCAATTAAATTTTCTGCTGCACCTGAATCTATCATTGCAGTAGATATGATGATTTTATCTGCTAGCTTAATGTCAACAGAAATCTCAAAGGTAATAGCAGAGTCACTCACCGGGCCTCCCGATCGTCCACCCCGACGATCGGGAAGCTCGCAGGTGGCCAGGGCGACCGCAGTACAAACAGAGATTCTCGCGCATGCGCCTACTCCTCTCTTCCGGCGTCAGACGTGTTGTTCCCAGCTGCATCGGCTCAGCGGAAGTGACGTGCTCATAGGGGGAACGTATAGACGGGAAGGACAATGACTCGGCGCTGGCTTCTCTTGGTCTCCGAGTTCGTAAGAGATTATCCAAAAGTACAGTAACCACGATCAGCTGATCGAGGTCCATGTTTTCGTCCCGGCAGGCAATCTCGCGTTGTAGCTCCGTGTTAAGTCCCCAGCGGAAAACAGTCCGAAGAGCGGTCGAAGTCCAGTCTGTTTGAGCAGCCAATGTCCGGAATCTCAGTGAGTATGCAGCTGCGGTGTCCTTCCCCTGCTTAATGTCCAGAAGCTGCTCACCTGGATTTTTTCCGTCACTAGCATGCTGGAATACGGCGCGCAGCAACCGGGTAAACTCGGCATAGGAGTGGAACGGCAGCGATCCCTCAGACCAGACCGCGGCTAGCCATTCTAATGCTTGCCCGGTGAGGAGGGAACACAGGAAAGACACCTTGGATTCCTCAGTGGGGTACAGATGAGCTTGCTGATGGAGGAAAAGCTGGCACTGCATCAGGATTCCATTGCAATGTTCGGGTTTTCCTGTGAACTTGTCCGGCATCGAAAGACGTGGAGCAGACGTGGAGGCGCTAACGGCAGAGGGTACCTCGGGAACCGGAGGCATGGCTTGCAGCGGCGCAGGAGATGCTGTAGGTATCACGGGGTTGGCTAGCAAACGCTCCATGATAGCGTCAGTAGCTAGCGTCAGCTGTTGAAGTTGTCTTCCATGTTCCAGAAGCATGGAAGCAAAAGCTGCTGGATTGGAGGGCGAGGGAACGCCTGCTGCTGGATCCGAGTTCAGCAAAGTATTCTGTCACAAAGACGCGGAGGCGTTTGGATCCATGTGCAAGCAGGTACGTTTTAATAAACATCCAAAACAGACAGGGGCAAAAACAGAGATGTAGTCAGAAGCCAGGCAGAGGCCAAGGACGAGGAGCTAGACAGGGAGGCGAGTAAAACAGGTAAGGGTCAAAACACGAGTTGGAAAAAGAGAAATCAGAACCGCTCAGAAATTGCTAGGGACAAACTAGGCAATACTTAGCGGAGATGAGGAGTAAAGTGAACATATAAATATGGTGAGCCTGATGAAGGTAATAGAGTACAGCTGGTGAAAGAAGCAATCAGTATTCTGGAGAGGGATCCCTCTGGTGGTTGGGAGTGGAACTGGAAGTTGGAGTCCTGACACAAATACAGTCCTCGAGGGCCAGTCTTCTGTTCATTTTTCAGTCCTTCCTGCCCCTTCTACAATTAACTACTAAAATCAGGTGCATTCTTCCAATAAAAACCACCAAGGACAGGGGTAGATGGAATAGAAGGAGCACACTAGCTATCCAGGGATTGAATAAGACACTTCTGTTTATAATTATCACCCCAAAAAGCACACAATAACTTAAAAATATATAAAAGTTCAAAATAATACAACTATTAGGGGACAAAATAGCTGCCAGAGGTCAGCCAAAAGTGAAGGAGTAGGGCTGATTCTTGGATTTCAATCTCCTTTGGTCCACAATGTAATATTGCATCCATGATGACACTTGAGTCACTTGACAGTGCGTGTTTTCCCTTATTTACCTTAAAATCACAAATCAACAGTAACTTGACGACAGCAACATGTATAGGTGTGTCTCCACATAGAGGTAAACAGTTTTCAACAGTTGGGAAGGTCTAATGGAAAAGATCTATAGATTGTCCGTTAGACAGAAAGCAGAACTTAGATATGGATTTTAAAAGTTGCTGTCAAACCATACTTTTACATCAGTAGTAGTTGTTGCTTCAGTTAAACACTTATTCTAACCAATTATGTCTGGTTCTCTTACTCTGAAAGTCAGCGAGGCCTCTTTAAAGTGGTCATTTTCTCTTTCATGTAACACACTAACAGGGGTCTGCTATTAGATAGATAGATAGATAGATAGATAGATAGATAGATAGATAGATAGATAGATAGATAGATAGATAGATAGATAGATAGATAGA
>NC_050524.1:13838411-13838982 GCF_002922805.2 Oryzias melastigma | reverse complement strand
CAAATACAGTCCTCGAGGGCCAGTCTTCTGTTCATTTTTCAGTCCTTCCTGCCCCTTCTACAATTAACTACTAAAATCAGGTGCATTCCTCCAATAAAAACCGCCAAGGAAGGGGTAGATGGAATAGAAGGAGCACACTAGCTATCCAGGGATTGAATAAGACACTTCTGTTTATAATTATCATCCCAAAAAGCACACAATAACTTAAAAATATATAAAAGTTCAAAATAATACAACTATTAGGGGACAAAGTAGCTGCCAAAGGTCAGCCAAAAGTGAAGGAGTAGGGCTGATTCTTGGATTTCAATCTCCTTTGGTCCACAATGTCATATTGCATCCATGATGACACTTGAGTCACTTGACAGTGCTTGTTTTCCCTTATGTACCGTAAAATCACAAATCAACAGTAACTTGACAACAGAAACATGTATAGGTGTGTCTCCATATAGAGGTAAACAGTTTTCAACTATTGGGGATGTCTAATGGAAAAGATCTATAGATTGCCCCTTAATCAGAAAGCGGAACTTAGATATGAATTTTAGAAGTTTCTATCAAACAATACATTTACACC
>NC_050524.1:13799372-13838379 GCF_002922805.2 Oryzias melastigma | reverse complement strand
CCTGGATCACGAGAGGTTGGAAAAGATCCTCTGGGCTGTTATGCCTTCTGCCTCTGCAGCACAGCTCCTTTGCTTTGGAGATGTTCAGCTCCAGGGAGTTCTGCGTGAACTCCCTATTCATAGGTTACGTCATCGTATCCATGTCGAGAAACCCTTAAATTGAGTTTTAGACTGTAAAATGGTCTGTAGTATTTTCCCTGGGTAAACACTGCAGCTAAATTTACAGAAAACATTTGAGATGCTGATGAATATATAATAATAATAGTACCACAAAAGAAGACACTTTGTTGTTGAATCTAAACCCACTGCTCTACACCCACCAGCCACTATATCAGGCACACCTGTCCAACAGCTTGTTGACACTTTTAAGCAGCCAATAACATGGCAGAAACTCAATGCATTTAGGCATATAGACACAATCAAGATTATCTCCTGCAGTTCAAACTGAGCATTAGAACGGGGAAGAAGGGGCATTTGGGTGACTTTGAATGTGGCATGGTTGTTGGTGCCTGATGGACTGGTCTAAGTATTTCAGAAAGTGATGATCTACTGGGTTTGTCACACTCAACCATCTACAGGGTTTACAGAGAATGGTCAGAAAAGGGAAAATATGCAGTGAGCGGCAGTTCTGTGGGTGGAAATGCCTTGCTGATGCCTAAGGTCAGAGAAGAGTTGCAAGACTGGTTCCAACCAATTTAAAAGCAACAGAAACTCAAATAATTACTTGTTACAACAGACATATGTAAACTAGCATATTTAAATACATATGTCCAACCAGGATCTTGTTTAATCTATGCCATAAAGGATTATGGCAGCTCTGAAGGTAAAAGGGGTCCCTGAGTTTGTCCATTCTCATAATGTTTAGAGATTTTGTGTCTATTCACCTGGATCATCTTCTCTTATTGCTCCAGTTACAAACCTACTAGTTTGTCCTTTTTATAAAGATGTTCCAGAGTATTTCCCGCTACTGTCACCCTTTGTTTACTCCTTACAAGCAACAATCATAATTATTAAAAGCTCAGTCCACTGTTAATTTTTCCTTTTTTGTAGTGCTGAGAGACATTATCAGTCATGAATCAGGGCCTCATGAATTGAATTAGGATGCTGCCAACATCTACCTTAAGGTTTCAAAATAAATTCACAATAGAGCATTTACTTTATCTACAAGAACTCTGTTTATGGGAATACAAGAATAAACTTTCGTTAAAAGTTTGTAAAGTTTACATAAACTGTCTAAAAGCACAATCACAATTCAAAAGCACAATCACTCCCAAAAGTTGAATGTAGATTAAGCAATTGAAAAAAAGAAAAAAAAAAGACTTGTCAACATGTCCCTCCTCTTGCTCCACCTTGTAGCTCCATTGAGACTAAATATCACTATATTACTGCCTCTGCTGCTAGCTAGAACCGGCCCGGCACCAGGTTGCGGAGAGCTCCTGCACCCTAACCCGGCTCCACTTCGCGTCCAGTACCACCAATGGTGGTACCGGCTCACGTCCGGCCCCGCGTCCCGAGAGCTGCGGACCCCCGACATTCCGAACAGCAAGCACGCTGGGGGACGTTTTAAATGTAGTTTAAACAACGCCAGTTATTTATAGATGAAAACATAAATCTCAGTATTGAGTGTGTGCCCCGTCCCTCTTTCGCCGTGCGAAAATGCTAAATATCCCAAAGTTCTGGAGGTATAAGCGTGATCCAGCCCCAGCATAGCTGTCTGTCTGCCGGCATATTCATGGCGTGAGCTCCGCTGGACACGTCGGTGCATCGAGCTGCAGCCAGAGAACGCGGCGGCAGTAACAGACTGTCAAGCTATCCACAGAGTATCCCGCTTTTCTCAGTCTTTAATGTTTTAAAAAACAGAAGTTTATTGGAAATGATAAATCTCTATTTCATTTATTACTGCAGTTCAGCAGATGAGGAAAAGATTTGGTCCTGACAAAAAATGAACATGAAAGTGTTATGGAAATTTGATTTTTGATGTTTTTTTTATTTTATTTTACTGAATGTTGATTGAAGTTTTTAAATTAAAATGCCTTTCACTGGCACTTTGGCTTTTGTTAGGCATTTTATGCTATAGCCTTTTATTGTGAAGAAAGTTCATCTCAATACAATGTTACAAAATAAAGTATTTCTGATGAAAATTATAAATGTTGCCATTCTTGTTTTCATAATTAATATAGAAATGCTAAATTCCACGAACATTTTTTTTCTAAAAAAAGGCCACATATTAATTTGTGATTAATCGCGAGTTAACTATGGACAATGCGATTAATCGCGATAAAAATTTGAATCGCCTGACGGCTCTACTTTTTATATTTTGAAGTTTAACTATTTTTTGAGCTACATGCTAGCTGTTTTGGCTAACCTAGGTTTTTTTCCCGCTTCTTTGGGCTAATTTAGGTTTTAGCTAATATAATATTAATATTATCTAATATATAATATCTAATATTTTAGCTTACTGCTAGCTTCAGCATTTTCAGCTTTAGTGTTTTAAGCTATCAGCCAAATTCATCTAACACCATTCACACAAGCATAATTGCAGGTAATGCTATACATCTAGTTCATAATTGTGTTAAAAAGTTAGTTTTAAAGTTTTATAAGTTTAGTTTTAAAGTGTTCAATAAATGTTTATCTTGTTCGGCCCGCGACTTAAGGTGTGTTAGGATTTTGGCCTACTGTGCGATTGAGTTTGGCACCCCTGCTCTAACTTTTGCCCCTATAACTCCGCCCCTGGGTTTGTACAAATCGTAGATACATGGTACAAACAGATTTAGCTGGTCCAACAGCAGATCTGTAGATGTTGATATTAGGTTTTTTTTTTAACTTTTTCCAGACCTTTGCACAAAGTTTACATTCAGAGATTTTCAAATCTTATTAAGGAGAAAACATGAGCCATCAAATTCTGTTCCCACCATCAAAATGTTCTTATTGAGAGAGGATGGGATACAATTATTGAGACGGGTAGATCCATGATTATTAAATACAGTTCCTAGATACTTGCGTTACCAACGTGTCCAGCCAGCATAGTACACAATGCATGATTTGATGAGCAAACTAAGACTCCTGACCAAATGCTGATAGTTAAAGAGGCCAGATTTATCAAAAGGCAGAAATGTGGGTCCCCGTGTCATGGGTTCAAACAAGAATAAGGAACACTCAATTCCAGATATGACCAAAAACATTTTAGTTGATCATGATAAAAACGGCCAAACCTACTTGGTTAATTCCAGTTCTACAAATTCTGCAACTTTCTTTCTATATTTGGTGATTTTTGAAACCCTCTTGTTGACCGATTTTCTCAAGGGTGACTGTTCACAAATGTGTCAACTTTTACTGGAGACTTTTCTAGCTTTTTATGACACAAATTTTAAAGCGTTTATTGTTTAGTTGTGTCTCTTCCCATCTGGCAAGAACAGATGCTGCCATGAGGCTCCACCCCAAAACGATGTGACAGCTGAGTGGGATCTACCGTCACATAGAAAAGTGCCAATGAATTTTGATCGTACAATGTTGCATTAGATCCCGCTTTTAAAAGATCACAACTTTGATATATGTTGTCAAATGTGTTATATGTTGTATATTGTTCTTTAAAACATGTGTTAATTAGCTTTGCAGCTCTATCTCCATATCAAAGTAACTCACGCTTTTCAGAATCACGATGTTCAAATAAAGTCATGAAATGGATTTGGGGTTTCTTGCAAGTCTGAATAAAATCTAGATGGTTTCACTGACTTTTTGTCTCTTCTACAAAATTATTTTCTTGGTTAAAAGGTTTTAAAAAAATAAACAACAGGTAAATTGAGCGATTACAACATTAATTAACTTTTAAGGACTTCTATGTCAGACATTTTGTAAAATTAAAACGTCTTCAATAATTTCAACATCTGAATAAGTTAAAAATTATAGAAAAAAATAATAAATAAAAATAGTAAATTAACATTTTTGTTAAAAATGATAAAAAAAACTGTTAACATTACACACAGTGATTCTGTAAAATGCAGGAGTCATGCATTTGTAACATGAATGACACTAAAAATAACTTCAGAATTATCATGTCTTGATTTGATTGGAGGAGCACAGTCTACCTCAGAGAACAAGGCCATTTATTAGAGTATAAAGCACTGCCTCACATCGTTTTTGGTTTGTAAAAATACGTATCGGTATCAATATCTGGATAAAGTTGCAGGTCCGTTTTGGTCAGTGAAAGGATTATAGAATTTCAGGACCAGTGGATTTGAAATGCTTTGTAAACATGAGTCTCTGCATAATGTCACTGTTTGTGGTTATTGTGAGGATCCTAGCAGAAGAAGAAACTGCTGTCTGTGAAATGTGGGGCAGCCCAGAGTTCCCTTTGCTGTTTAAGTCAGGAGATATTATGATTGGAGGAGCTTTTTCTATGCACTCTCAAATTGATGCCTCTTCAGTCACTTTAAGTGATGCTCCAGATCCTCTGATTTGCACCAGGTATTGATTTATTTATTAAACTGTTCATGTTATTTTTTAAATAAACAGTCATGTAACACTTTTCTTTTACAGAGTGAACTTCAGAGAATTCCGTTTTGCTCAGACAATGATTTTTGCCATTGAGGAGATCAACAAAAGCAGCTCTTTGCTGCCCAACATCTCGGTTGGTTATAAAATATTTGACAGCTGTGGTTCAACCCTGCCTTCAACACGTGCAGCCATGGGTCTGATTAACGGACAGGAAAAGACTTTTGGAAAAAGCTGCTCTGGTCAGTCAACCGTTCATGCCATCATTGGAACATCTGAGTCCTCTTCAACCATCGTCTTGTCTCAAATTAGTGGAATTTTTCAAATGCCAGTGGTAAATATGTGTCATATATATTTTTTTTTTTTTTTTTTGTCCAACCACTTCATCTTTTTATATGATATGTGCATCAACCATTGAACATTCTATAAATGTTCAAATATTTTTATATTTATTTTTCTATCCCTGACAGGTGAAATATTCTTCATTTATTTTGTTTCTTTCATTATGTTTTCTCTTCCAGATCAGTCACTTTTCTACATGTGCATGTCTCAGTAACAGAAAGGAGCACCCCTCTTTCTTCAGAACCATCCCCAGTGACTATTATCAGAGCAGAGCGCTGGCTCAGCTGGTAAAGCACTTTGGATGGACATGGGTCGGTGCAGTGAGAAGTGACAATGACTACGGCAATAATGGAATGGCAACTTTCATTGAAGCTGCAACCCAGGAGGGGATTTGTGTTGAATACTCTGAGGCCATCGCAAGAACTGCCTCCAAAGAGCAGGTTGAGAGGGTGGTCAGAGTCATCACAAGAGGCACTGCAAAAGTTCTAGTTGCCTTTTTGGCTCAGAGTGAGATGGATATTCTACTTGAAGAAGCTTTGAGGCAAAATCTAACTGGGTTACAGTGGGTGGGAAGCGAATCTTGGATCACCGCTCAGCATTTGACTACCATGAAATACTCAAATATTCTTTATGGGTCCATAGGCTTTGCCATAAAGAAGGCAAAAATCGCTGGTTTGCAGGAGTTTCTTTTACAGGTTCATCCAAGTCAAGACCCTCAGAATCACATACTGAAGGAGTTCTGGGAAGAAACCTTTGGCTGCAGTTTCCAGTCAAGTCTGCAAGGAGTAAAGCAGTGCTCTGGATCTGAGAGACTACGAGACATAAAAAATCCTTTCACTGATGTGTCAGAGCTGAGAATATCTAATAATGTATACAAAGCTGTATATGCTGTAGCTCATGCAATGCACAGCATGCTAAAATGTGGAGAAAAGAGTGAAGCAGTTAACATGTCATGTACCTGGAAAAGCATTTTACCGCCAAAAGAAGTAAGACAGTAACTGTGTAAAATTTAACTATTTGAAACAATAGAATTTTTTTACTTTTCTCTTAGTTTCCCATTGTTGTGTATTTATAGATCGTGAAACACATCCAGAATGTGAATTTTTCTCTTCCGTCAGGAGAGAGAGTGTATTTTGATGAAAAAGGAGATCCTGCAGCGACCTATCAGCTAGTGAACTGGCAAAGGAACTCAGCAGGAGACATTGTGTTTGTGGTTGTTGGAAGTTATGATGCTTCACTACAAAATGGAAAAGAATTTACCATGAATGGACTTAACATTACATGGGTTACAGAATCCTTTGAGGTATCATCAGTCAAAACATACAACATTTCCTTTACAACCCCCCCCCCCCCTCTCCTTTTTTTTAAATCAAGTTATTACATGAAATGAAATAAGCATTTTAAAAAGTGGAAAAAATAACAATCGTCACTATAGTATTTATTTTTGGGAATTAAACCAATTAAAACACTTCGTCATAGGGACAGTTTAATGTCAAAATAATTCCTCAACAAATCACAATTATTTGTCTCCCCACCAATGTCACACATCATCTTGTCTCATATATCTGGATCAATAAATAGCTGACATGTTATTTTGTTGTCACAGAGGCCAGTTTCTGTCTGCAGTGAGAGCTGTCCGCCTGGTTTTCGACAGGCTATGATTAAAGGAAAACCCATCTGCTGCTTCTCCTGTATCGCCTGTACTGCTGGAGAGATCAGCAATTCTACCAGTGAGTTCATGTTTTCCAGGTTATTGTAAAATGTTAGGTTTTTAAAAGATGGAAACATTGTAACCCACATTTTTTAATGTTGTCTTGGATGAGGATGAACACTAATTGGGACAGTTGACAATGTTGCTGGAGCCTATCTCAGCTACTGTAGGGCGAGGGCTGAGAAAACTCATGTCAGGTTGCGGAGGATAATTATAACCCATAGCAGGTGCTTACTATGTTGCGAACAGTCCATTGTTCTGAATTAAAAAGAAAAAATCTCTTTACGTTGAATAATACTCCAATGTTCTTCATGAAATGTTTTACAAAGCACGATCAAAGTGTTTTTGATGAGAATAGATCTGTAACAGTTATTCTCGGGCGGTGGTTGGGTGAGATGGGAATTGGGGGCCTCTGTGTGTGTGTCTCCGTATTTGTGGATTCAGTGCGTCTCCGATCCCCAAACCCTGCGAATAAAGGGAAATGCTGTATGCAAAATGTATTATAATTTGCAAGAAGATTGTGGGGGTGAAGAAGAATAGAGCCGAAAATGGGACAAAACCTTCCGCTTGGATCTTGAGTCGGGTAAACCACTGATGGGACGCTTCCTGTTGTTAAACCTTTCCGCCAATCAATAGGTTTCATCAGTTCAATTCCATATTTCTATGGACCTATGAGCAACGGGGAACCAGAAATGGTACCAGTCAGTCCTGCTAAACGGGTCCACTTTGTAATGAAAACGCTCAAAAGTCCGGTCCAGACTGCTCAGTGGAAATGAGGCATAAAGGGGCTGACCAGTTCTCTCCCCATGATTCATGCCCAAAAAAAGACTCTACCACCTCCTTACTAATGTCCCAGCCTGGTTAAGACATGGTGGATCAACCACCCACTACTCCATCCATCTGAACCATCCAGCGCCGCACGCCACTCATCAGTGAAAGAGACTGTTTGAAAATGAGTGCGCACGCGTTGGGTTGAGGGTTGTTGGGTGGGCCGGGGAGGATGAAGAAAAGTATAAAATTTAAATGACACATCTCTACCTCACAATTTTTACTCTTACTTAACCCTTGAGTGTGTTTTCAAATTTTACTATGACCTTTCCCCCTTAGCATGGCCAAAGAAAATATGCATGAATGTTTTTACTCCACTGTTCTCACTGAGTGGTCTACGATCTTGCCATTTTGTGCTGGCCATCTGCTTGCCCCACACATGTTTGTCAAATTTTCACCCATAGACAATCCTTATCCATCCATAACCATAAAGGCAATCGTGGCTAAAGCTTTGGCCTTGAACCTTAGTTCATAACTATCCGAGACAGAACATCTCTATAAACTAGGTCGTGCAATGCCAGAAACATAGTTTGTTTGCATTCATCTTGCATGTTAACACAATATTACCTGGATCTGGCCCAGACTTGGTTGATGATACCACAGATAGCTTCAGATCCAAAAATGACTATTTTGGTAATTGAGACAAACATAAAAAAAAGCCTAACCATCCACAGAGAAGCCGAACATCTGCCACCTACCACTGCCTGTTCCCTATTCAGTTTGACAAGAAGTGACTACACTTGTTCTGCCCATGTAGCCACCCAACCAACATTACCTTGTGGCACCTATACAAGTAGCTGATGCTTATCAAAGCTAAACTAACCTCAGTTTTAGACTCCTGTTGGTAAGAAACAAAACACCACCACAACAACGGAGGTTGCAGAACTATACAACAAGCAGACTTATCTGTTATCTACACAGGTTTACCGTTGATGCACAAAGATTAAGTGTAAAAAAGAATAAGCATTCAATGTAGGAAAAATTACAGGTATTGGATAGTCAATTTGCATGATGGGATTTGACTTGAAAACACTCCAAGTCGAGGCATACTTGGGGGTCAGACTCAGCATAAATGAAATAAGTAGCTTCAAGGGATAGTTTTGACACAGAAAAAGAAATGCTGGCTAGTTAAGTCACTTTGAAAACATTAAATAGTTTCCTTTTTCCTGTTTTCCATGCAGATTCTGCAGAGTGTTCTCCATGCCCACTGGAGTACTGGTCAAATGAAGATCATAACAAGTGTGTTCCAAAGGTGATTGAGTTCCTGTCTTATGAAGAGACCATGGGTGCCCTCCTCGCTGCTTTCTCTTTGTTTGGAGCAAGTTTAACACTCGTTGTGTCTTTTGTCTTCTTTTGGTTCCGTCACACACCTCTGGTCAAAGCCAGTAACTCTGAGCTGAGCTTCTTGCTGCTGCTCTCTTTGAATTTATGTTTCTTGTGTGCTCTGACCTTCATTGGTCAACCCACTGACTGGTCCTGTATGTTGCGCCATGTAGCATTCGGCATAACCTTTGCTTTGTGTATTTCATGCATTTTGACTAAGACCATAACAGTGGTGATTGCCTTTACAGCCAAAAGACCAGCCAACACAGTTCCTCAGTGTTCTGTGTCATTACAAAGAATGGGTGTTCTTGGTGGCACTTTTCTGCAGGTGTTGGTTTGTGCGGTGTGGTTAACTCTGGCACCACCCTTTCCTTACAACAATACAGTTTATGCAACAGAAAGGATTGTTCTAGAGTGTAGCTTAGGGTCATCTATAGGGTTTTGGGTTGTGTTAGGGTATATTGGCCTTCTGGCGATATTATGCTTGATCCTTGCTTTTTTAGCTCGAAAGCTGCCTGACAATTTCAATGAAGCAAAATTCATTACATTCAGCATGTTGATATTTAGTGCAGTCTGGGTCACGTTTATCCCAGCATATGTGAGTTCTCCTGGAAAATTCACTGTAGCTGTAGAAATCTTTGCAATTTTGGCCTCCAGCTTTGGATTGCTTTTCTGTATATTTGCTCCCAAATGTTACATTTTACTACTGAAGCCAGAGAGAAACACTAAAAACCACATGATGGGGAGAGAAAAACATTTTCATTGAAAATCAAAGCCATAAGTGCCGTTGTATGGCCCACCGCTGCTACCCACCACTACCTTCGCCACCCACCTTTGACTTCACTTGCATAGCAGCTGCTGCAAAGCCCTGTTTTGGTGGCCTAGATAAATACCCATATAGTACATTTTCACAATATTTCATTAAAAAGTATAGAAGTAACAGGAGAACGCCACTTTTTAGAGCTCACTACGTGCATGCCGTTCAACATCTACAACTTTTAATTGCTACATTTTTTCCCCATTTGCTTCCTAATCATCCTCAAGAAGTGAGGAGAGGAAAAATTCCAGGATGAATTTTGATTTGTAGCTGATGCCAAAGTTACTTTTTTTTTTAAATTCAAGATGGCAGTCTCTTCCTGGGGTCAAAAGCTGACAAAACCTCAGTGGCAGTTATAGACTTTAGCTGGCAAGATGTGTGTGAAATTTCATGAAGTTCGCTTGAAAAAAAGTTTCTTTTAACCTTATGGTGGGAAAATTTGAAAACTGCAGAATCTCATATTTCCAAATGGCTTCCAACCCACAGGTCATGTGGCCATCCCATAATAATTTTAAAATTTCCTTTGGGTTGTTAAAACTTCTTAATTGCAGGACGTTCAAAATATGAATAAAGTTGTCAATTTAAACATAAATGGTTATTTCATTGCTTTTCACATCCAACGGCATATCCAGTCTGTATGTCCTCATATAAAAGAGCAAACTCACATCTAATTAATACATCTGTCATATGAAGTTGCAAAGAAGTGGAAAGATTGATTAGGGTGAGACCAATGAAACTGGAAGAAAAGATATTAGTCCAAGAAGTGACAGGTAGGCACCCAATAGCGATCTGACGGACTGTAACTTCCCAAACTCAAGATACTGGACCTCCCCTAGAAGCTGGAGAACCGTGCAGACTTCAAAATCCAGGAGGGAAGGAAGTGGCATCTCATGGACACACATTTTCAAAGAAAACCAGAGAAACATATTGAAACATAGCTTAAGCTGTTTAGCACTCTTTATATACATTTTTTAAAATTAACTCAATCGTGAAATGGTTGCATCCTCTAGTGGCAAACCTTAAAACCAGATTGCAGTCCAGTTTTTGAACAGAGAGAGCAACTAAAAAAAGAAAAAAAAAAAAAAAAAACATTGGCATTATTAAAGCTAATTTATGGAAATTCAAGTTTTTAAATAAGTAGAGAATCTAGCTAAATTTTGTGAATTTTACTTGGATTATCACACAGCCACAGTGTGTAAATTATCATTAAATGCAATAGTATTCAAACACAACAGCTGTAACAAAATCTACATTTAAACAAAACTATGATTGGATTCAACAAATATCGTTGAGAACATTAATTATTAAATCAGGAATAACCACTTTTCTTTTAGATGAATTGTAAAAATGTGCAAATTATGAGATTTATACAACCAATCTGTAATATTTTTTGTGTCCTGTACCCCCAGCTATACATTAAATCAATAACAGCCAGGTATAGCTTTCATCATTATTATTAAAGTGTGATTTGATTATTTTTTAAAGCTTAAAACTGACTGAAAGCTGTTTTTTAGGCCATGGCGATATATAAATTTATGTAGTGAAGGGATTGAAAAACATTAGCACATCTGAAACACCACGTTTATCTGCATCTCTGCAATGTCTCCATTGGTGGTTATTTCAAGCATCTCACCAGAAGATGAAACCACGTTATGTGAAATACTGTGCAGTGTAGTCATCAAAGCTGGTGATTTTGACGAGTCTGCCATCCCCATAATCTCTATCCCATCCCCATGTCATCTTTTATGTGTTTATCTAACACCTTAGTCAATGCCACTGGGCTTTAGCAGGCAGGTTTAGTGTTCTCAACTCCTCCATAAGAAAAGTAGTCAATGGCTGAACTATAGAAGTCCCTAATAGTTGCTAAATGATCTAATCCACTAATTAGTATATTATTTGCATGGAGCATTTTGGAAATTTGTCAGTTGCTACTAATTTTTGCCTTGATTAAAGTAGAAATACAGTTTTTTTTAAGTCTTACTAAAGAAATATTAGACATTAATATTTAATTTTTTCAAGTCTTTATTTGTTCTGATTGTAAAATAGTCATACAAATAATTTAAAAAAGGAAAAATAATGTACATATTTAATATTTCTTCATTTAAAATGAAAAATTCCAACATTTAGTTCAGTTATTAACAGAAACACCAATTTATTGCTAAATTCAGTTGCGTAGCAGAAGTCATTTGGTTAAACTCACAGAGGAATTTACATTTCTGCAATGACCACTAACAAACCAGATTAACCAAAAGAAAAGAAATAAAAACAAGCAAAGATGTTAGTTGGTAGTGAGTGAGATCGGCAAGTGTGATGACATCACCCCCACGCTGTGATTTGATTAGAGGGCCTCAGTCATCATCACCTTCAGAGGTATAAAGCTCTGTCTCTAAGAAGAAACACATTTTAGTTAGTAATAAAGGAGGCTATAGTAAAGAAAGCAGAGTGGAGAGCTGTGATTGTAAGCCGCCCTATGAAATATGCATGACTTCATTTGTGTTATAGTACTCTTTATAGTTGCTATGGGAGTCTTAGCAGAAGATGAAACAAGTCTCTGCGAGCTGCTGGGAAGCCCTGTGTTACCTGTACTATCAAAGAGTGGAGACATCACCATTGGAGGAGCTTTTTCAGTCTATACCCAAACCCCAAAGTCTTCATCTTCTCTGACTGAAACTCCAGAACCTCTCATTTGCACAAGGTATCTTTTTTTTTATCTTTTTTCTTCAATCACAGAGAAATGCATGTAATTGTACAGACTTTGTTTCACAGGATAAGCTTCAGAGAGTTCCGTTTTGCTCAGACAATGATTTTTGCCATTGAGGAAATCAATAACAGCAGCTCTTTACTACCCAACATCTCAGTTGGTTACAAAATATTTGACAGCTGTGGTTCAACCCTGCCTTCAACACGTGCAGCCATGGGTCTGATTAATGGACAGGAAAGGACTTTTGGAAAAAGCTGCTCTGGTCAGTCAACCGTTCATGCCATCATTGGAGCCTCTAAGTCCTCTTCCACCATTGTCTTGTCACAAATTGCCGGGATTTTTCAAATACCAGTGGTAAGTATGAGTAATGCTTGTTTATGAATATTTCTTTGTTACTGTTTCACATTTATGATTAAATATTCATGCCTTTACAAAAAGATGAAGAGAAATCAAACATTGAGTTTAGAAGTGTTATGCATATCTTTTTGTTGTGTTTTCTCTTCCAGATCAGTCACTTTTCTACATGTGCATGTCTCAGTAACAGAAAGGAGCACCCCTCTTTCTTCAGAACCATCCCCAGTGACTACTATCAGAGCAGAGCACTGGCTCAGCTGGTAAAGCACTTCGGGTGGACATGGGTCGGTGCAGTGAGAAGTGACAATGACTACGGCAATAATGGAATGGCAACTTTCATTGAAGCTGCAACCCAGGAGGGGATTTGTGTTGAATACTCTGAGGCCATCTCATGGACTAGTTTAGATGAACAGGTCGAGAGGGTGGTCAGAGTAATCAAAACAGGCACTGCAAAAGTTATAGTTGCCTTCCTTGGCTATGATGAAATGGATATACTGCTTGAAGAAGCTTTGAGACAAAATATAACTGGCCTGCAGTGGGTAGGAAGTGAATCCTGGATTACATCAAGTAATTTGGCTCTAAGAAAATATTCTGGAATACTGACTGGCTCTATAGGATTTGCCATAAAGAAGGCAAAAATCGCTGGTTTGCAGGAGTTTCTTTTACAGGTTCACCCAAGTCAAGACCCTCAGAATCACATACTGAGGGAGTTCTGGGAAGAAACATTTGGCTGCAGTTTCCAGCCAAGTCTGCAAGGAGTAAAGCAGTGCTCTGGATCTGAGAGACTACGAGACATAAAAAATCCTTTCACTGATGTGTCAGAGCTGAGAATATCTAATAATGTATACAAAGCTGTATATGCTGTAGCTCATGCAATGCACAGCATGCTAAAATGTGGAGAAAAGAGTGAAGCAGTTAACATGTCATGTACCTTAAAAAGCATTTTGCCGCCAAAAGAAGTAAGACAGTAACTTTGTAAAACACATAATACATTTTGAATGAATACACTGATTTTGAGGTCATGTTCTATGCCTTGTTTCTATCAATAGATTGCCAAACATATCCAGGACGTGAACTTTTCTCTTCAATCAGGAGAGAAAGTGTACTTTGACGAAAGAGGAGATCCTGCAGCGACCTATCAGTTGGTGAACTGGCAAAAGAACTCTGCAGGAGATCCCGTGTTTGTGACTGTAGGGAGCTATGATGCCTCACTTCCAGATGGAAAGCAGTTTACAATAAAAGAGATGAATCTCACATGGTTTGGAGAATCTAAACAGGTGTCAGCCTTTTTATCCCACATTTTTTTATGCCAAACAAGAGTCATAATTTAAACTATAACAATTAACATAAGTATTTTAATGTGTTATATATGTTTTATATAAGAGAAATGACAGAATTTTCAATGAGCTTCTCGTAACTTGTACTCTAAAACAAGATCATCGACATAAAAAAAATTAAATGTTCAACCAGAAAGCTGAATTTTTTTCCGGTACAGTTTTGAATATCACATTAGTTAAATAGTTATCAAACTTAACTTTTTCAGTTTTTCTTTAGGATAACAGACACAATATAGATAATTCTAATCATACTGTTGTGCTATCCTGCATTTCAGAAATTAGAAAAGCTCCCATGACTTTCAATTAAAGGAATTTTTTATGAATGTTGAATAAATAATAAATGAAGTCATTTTAGTTTGACATTAAGCTAATTATTACTATTGCTGTAAAAAAACAAAACCTGTCATTCTTCAAAACTAAATTACTGCTCCTAAACATTTGAAATTTTTCAATGACAAAAAAGTGAGAATTAATAGAATATCCGGTCTCTTCGAAAAAAAAAGAATATATATATATATATATATATATATATATATATATATATATATATATATGGCATCGTTCCTGATTTGATTTGAACCCTCAACTGAATGTTTGTCATACGTTAGAACTGCAAATTGATGATTAAAATCTATTGTTGTTACAGAGGCCAATTTCTGTATGCAGTGAGAGTTGCTTTCCTGGTTTCCGACAGGCTGTGATCAAAGGCAAACCCATTTGTTGCTTTTCCTGCATCGCTTGTGCGGCTGGAGAGATCAGCAATTCCACCAGTGAGTTTTTTTTTATTTGAAGGTTCACAGTCTGTTTTATTTCAGGAGCAGTTTTGTTTTATAATTTGATGATATTTTACTGTTTATGGAGATTCAAAATGTACTATGTTTTCAAAAGGAACTGGACTGTTACCCACTGGTCCAAAGCCCATTCAGATTTGATAAAATGATGTACTTCTTTACAAATCAAGGCCCCACAGACTGAAAAGAGAGGAGAATTTAAGTTACGTGAGGTTTTGTGTAATTCAAGCCAATCCATGTATCAGTCATTAACCACTTTGTTACTGAAGTCTCCCAGTAAAACCTTGAATGCCCTATCCAGAACAATGTTTGCTACTCCACCTATAGACTTCAAGAAAACCAGGGACTCTGTACTGCTGGTCATAAATCATCAGTAAAAGACTCGTGCAAACCTGAAGGAAGAGAGACATGACTCTCTTGTTCACAGTGGTAAATTTAGGTGTCAAACTCCAGGCCTCCAACTGGTTTTCCAGGAACCCTGCCTTATCTGCTGTTGATTATCTGGATCAGGTGTGTTTAGCCAATAAGGAGCATCGATAGCAGGTTGGTTGGAAAACAAGTTAGACACCAGGCGTCAAGGCCTGGAGTCTGGCACCTCTTCTTTAATGTATAGGCAGGCATATAACAGGCCACTGCCTCTCACCTTGGCCTTGCTTATAGTCCTTCATCCCTCCAGCTCTTTCCACAGTAGAAGAGAGTACAACCCCTCTTGAGGAGGTGGGTTTCTGCAGCTGAACTGTGGGTAGATGTGAGCCCAACTAATTGTAGCCGATACTGGGTTAACCTCCTTTGCAAGCTCAGACTCCTTCCCATTTTATGTGAAGTACCATGTAATATCCCAATGGTTAGAATCTATTTCCATGAATAGGGCTGTCGAAGCACCCTCCTTTGACTACTGCCTAAATTACACAGCACATTCCAATCTGGCGAACCTACAAAAAGCTTTCAGTTAGAAGTTGTTTAACAGTTTGTATATTTGTAGGTTATAATACTCGAAATAAAAGACACAACCACTTAAAATTATTCAATCTGTGAGTAAAAACTTCTCTCAAATGAAAAAGTTTAACTTTTTGAAATTGATAAAAAAAAAAAATGCTAAACTGTGCCAAGAATGTAAATTTAATAAAATATATATATTTTTTTATTTTCTAACAATTATTTTGATGGACATAATATAATGATTCATATGTTTTTCCATGCAGATTCTGCAGAGTGTTCTCCGTGCCCACTGGAGTACTGGTCAAATGAAGATCATAACAAGTGTGTTCCAAAGGTGATTGAGTTCCTGTCTTATGAAGAGACCATGGGTGCCCTCCTCGCTGCTTTCTCTTTGTTTGGAGCAAGTTTAACTCTCGTTGTGTCTTTTGTCTTCTTTTGGTTCCGTCACACACCTCTGGTCAAAGCCAGTAACTCTGAGCTAAGCTTCTTGCTGCTGCTCTCCTTGACTTTATGTTTCCTGTGTGCTCTGACCTTCATTGGTCAACCCACTGACTGGTCCTGTATGTTGCGCCATGTAGCATTTGGCATAACCTTTGCTTTGTGTATTTCATGCATTTTGACTAAGACCATAACGGTGGTGATTGCCTTCACAGCCAAAAGACCAGCCAACACAGTTCCTCAGTGTTCTGTGTCGTTACAAAGAATGGGTGTTCTTGGTGGCACTTTTCTGCAGGTGTTGGTTTGTGTGGTGTGGTTAACTCTGGCACCACCCTTTCCTTACAAAAATACAGTTTATGCAGCAGAAAGGATTATTCTAGAGTGTAACTTAGGGTCATCTATAGGGTTTTGGGTTGTGTTAGGGTATATTGGCCTTCTGGCGATGTTATGCCTCATCCTTGCTTTTTTAGCTCGAAAGTTGCCGGACAATTTTAATGAAGCAAAATTCATCACATTCAGCATGTTGATATTTAGTGCTGTCTGGGTCACATTTATCCCAGCATATGTGAGTTCTCCTGGAAAATTCACTGTAGCTGTAGAAATCTTTGCAATTCTGGCCTCCAGCTTTGGTTTGCTTTTCTGTATATTTGCTCCTAAATGTTACATTTTAATACTGAAGCCCGAGAGGAACACTAAAAACCACATGATGGGGAGAAATCAAGTAAAAACATAATAAAAGCTTGTGTATGGTAGTCACTCTAAAATTACATGTTAACATGTAAAAAATAAGAACACAGGAGTTAGACATTTTAAGGCTAAGTTTTTTTTTTCTGTTCGCTTTGAAATATGTGTAGATAAGGGCACCCCAACCCTTTTCCCCTGTTACTTCTCTCAGTTTATACACAGAATATTGAGGGGATTTTACGTCAGTTAATGAGATACAATGTAATTATTTTAACTTCTGTATATTTGTGGTCAGACACAGGACTTTTCCCAAGTTATGCGTCCTTCTAGCCAACAAGGCCAAGTGGACGGTATAGGTCTATAAGTGGGGAGAAAATGTGGGCCCCAATTGGGTTAGTCAGCAGTTTTAATGGTGGCCTCACCTGTGTATGCTCACACTGCCTCCACTTCTCAGGGACTGGCAGCCCGGGCAATGGAGCTTTCTACACTGTCCACTGGGTGGCTGGCTTGCGAAGGGAGCCAGCCCACTGAGTGCGCACTTAAGCCAACATGGACAAACACAAATGGTGCCCACTTGGCCTTGCTAGCAGGGAAACATCTCACCAAGAAGTTACCTGAGTAGTATTCTTGCCTAATATTCAAATCATTATATTTTGTTGTATTGGATATAAAGGAGCAGTTCCTCTTTTGTTGCTTAGTCACAACTGCCCTTACGGGGTGTTATGGGGTGTCTGCGGGTGGAAATTTGGAAAATCTGTACAGGCCATTCAGGTGGCCCACTGGAAATATCAAGGTTGTTGATCACTTGGTGAACCTGTAGTGCGAAAATGTTCATGCCTATTTTTTCTATGGCCATGCTGCGGGCGAGAGGTCGTGGTGAACACTTATAGAATGTGCAAGGGTGAAAAAGCCAAGAAGTAGGCATGTCATTCTAATTTTTCATTGAAAACTATTAGCAAGGCGCCTGTTAGCGCTGTTCACGTAATAAACATGTCCTGGCACATCTTAACTCCTTAGCTCTAAACAAGCTTCACAACCATCATAAAGTTAAACATCATTAATTGTACATTTAGCATTTAGATATATATATATTATATATATTAGAGCTGTCAGGCGAGTAAAATTTTTAATCGCTATTAATCGCATTGTCTATAGTTAACTCGGGATTATTCGCAAATTTATCACAAATTAATATGTGGCCTTTCTTTAGGAAAAAAAATGTGTGCTTCGTGAAATTTAGCAGTTCTACATTAATTATGAAAACAAGAATGGTAAAACTAATAGTTTTAATCAGAACTACTTTATTTTGTAACATTATATTGACATAAACTTTCCTAACAATAAAAGGCTGTAACATAAAATGCCTAACAAAAGCCCAAGTGCAAGTGAAGGGCATTTTAAATTCAAAACTTCAATCAACTTTCAGTATAATCAAATAAAAAAACGTCAAAAATAAAATTTCCATAACACTTTCATGTTCATTTTTTGTCAGGACCAAATCTTTTCCTCCTCTGCTGAACTGCAGTGATAAATGAAATAGAGGTTTATCATTTCCAATTAACTTGTGTTTTTTAAAACATTAAAGACTGAGAAAAGCGGGATACACTGTGGATAGTTTGACAGTCTGTTACTGCCGCCGCGTTCTCTGGCTGCAGCTCGATGCAGCGACGTGTCCAGCGGAGCTCACGCCATGAATATGCCAGCAGACAGACAACTATGCTAGGGCTGGCACACGCTTAAACCTCCAGAACTTTGGGATATTTTGCATATTTTCGCGCGGCGAAAGAGGGACGGGCCACACACTCAAAGCTGAGATTTATCTTTTCATCTACTAATAACTGGCGTTGTTTAAACTACATTTAGAACATCCTCCGGTGCGCTTGCTGTTCGGAACGTCGGGGGTCCGCAGCTCTCGGGACGCGGGGCCAGACGCGAGACCGGTACCACCAGACGTGGTACTGGACGCAAAGCGGACCCGGGTTAGGGTGCAGGAGCTCTCCGCGTCCTGGCGTCAGGCCGGTTCTAGCTAGCAGCTCGGTAGTTGGAGACCTGCCGTGATCTAGTGAGGGCAGCTGGTGAGTTAAAGGGTGGGGACGCCCGCGCGCAGTGTGGAAAGACACGCATGAGGGAATCCGCGATTAATGCGTCAAAAAAATTGTCGGCGTCATGCACATGTCAAATTAACGCGTAATTAACGCGACAAATCTGACAGCCCTAATATATATATATATATATATAAATTTTCAATATATAGACCCCTTGCTAAGGGTTTTCATTTAAAACCCCTAGCAAGGGGCCCGTTAGTGCTGTTCACGTAATAAACATGTCCTGGCACATCTTAACAAGATTTATGCTTAGCGTATAAGCTTCACAACCATCATAAAGTATAACATCATTAATTGTACATTTAGCATGTAGATATATTATATGTATATATATATATTAATTTTCAATATATAGTGCATTATTCAGGTGCACATTTCCAATTATGATTTGCATTTAGAATTACTTTGAAATTCAACATTTAATTTCGACTTTTTAAAATAGTTTACATACATTTAGCATTAAGCATCGCTGTTTATGATTACATTTAGCATCAAGATGTTTTTAATTGACACATTCAAATCAAATTCAATTTGATTTTAAATGTAATAACTATGCAGCATTTGTGACAAATGTTTGCTGAATCTGATATAACTTAATTCTGATTAGCTGAATATTCTCACATTCATTTTTGTTGAATTTATTACTTTAGTGTAGACTTAACATGTAGACTTAAACAGCTGCCACCCAATGTTCTGTGAGACACAAAACATCTGGTCTTTCGCTCATTTTAGTCTTCATGTACCTGTGTGAAGCAAATACATCAAATTAAACTTTTGAAATGCTCTGACATGGTTTGTTGGTATTATGTTGCTGAAGACAAATGTAGAAAATATAGATGCTTTATATACATTTGTTGTTCTAATTGACAGTCTCTTAAGGAAAGTACTATGATTGCAAAATTATACCTTAAGAAAATTTAATAGAATTTTGAATAATAAAAAAAAAAGATTAACTAGATAAAACTCTGAAAATACAAAATTAGCATAAATACATTTTTTGCAATCTAATTGCAACCTAAAAAGTATGTTTATTGTACATTATTACTGTTGTAAAAAATGGTTTTAATTGATAGTTCGTGTAAGCTTGTAATAGGGCCTTTCTCTTGTCACTCACATTCAAACAATGCCATTGGTGGAAGACCTGGTGGCTTTGTGATGGAGAGCTCCTATAATATGATAAGACTTTGGAGGGCTAATCTCAAACTTTGGGCATTCGTTGAGGTACAATGCTGCTGCTAGCAGACCTACTCCTTTTTTTTCTTGTGGTTGTGAGAGAAGGAAAGCCCACGTGTCAAACGTATGGGACCAAAGAACTGTCTTCATTTTTCAAGGAAGGAGACATTACTATTGGAGGAATTTTTTCCTTTCACCAGAGCCCAGTCACTGCGAGTTCAGCTCTTGAACTCAACCCAGGTTCAATCCAGTGTGAAGGGTAAGAGAGTGATCACACATACATATAAATGCTGTAAATTCCCCAAATCCTTTTTTTTTCTTTGCATCGTTCTGTGTTTTATGTTATGCCTTTTACCAGAATAAACCTTTTTGTCTCTTTTTTTAAGGCTGGACCAAGGTGAACTTCAGTATGCATACACCATGATGTTTGCCATAGAGGAAATAAACAACAGCTCAGAGCTTTTGCCAGATGTGACCCTTGGTTACAGAATATTTGATTCTTGCCCCAGTATCCCCCTGTCCATAAGAGCATCGTTAAATCTTATGAATGCGTACAAAGGGGAGAAAAGCAGCTGTGATAAACCCTCCAGTGTGCATGCTGTCATTGGGGACACCACCTCCACTTCTACTATTGGCATAGCACGCACACTAGGACCCTTCCATATACCTGTGGTGAGTGTTATAGATGAGCACTTCTTCTGATCACAGATCACATTTGAATCAAAAATTATTCACATTTTGAAGGGATGACTTTAAAATCTATGTTGTAATTATCCAATGCCCTTTGTCTTTTAGATAAGTCATTCAGCCACTTGTGCCTGTCTCAGTAACAGAAGAGACTACCCTTCTTTCTTTAGAACCATCCCTAATGACATTTTTCAAAGCAAAGCCCTTGCAAAGCTTGTGAAGCATTTTGGCTGGTCCTGGGTGGGAGCCATAAGAACAAATAATGACTACGGAAATGGTGGAATGGCCACTTTTCTCGAATCCGCTAAAAAGGAGGGCGTATGTGTCGAGTACTCTGTGGCCATTTACAGAACCGATCCAAGGCAGCGTTTCTTAGATGTCGTGAATATTATCAAAAAATCCACTTCTAAGGTAATTGTGGCATTTGCAGACGGTACAGACCTTGATATACTATTCAGAGAGCTTCATGCACAGAGTGTAACTGGTCTGCAGTGGGTAGGAAGTGAAGGGTGGATTACATATCGACAAATTGCCACTCCAATGAACTATGCTGTGGTCCAAGGCGCAGTCGGATTTGCAGCACTAAGTTCGCCCATCCCTGGATTACAGGAGTTCCTAAGAAACAGCAAGCCCTCTATTACAGAAGGAAATCAGGGGCTTGTGGAGTTGTGGGAGATGGTATTCAACTGCACCCTGAAGTACAAAACAGAGGCTCAGGATTACAAACCGTGTAATGGGATGGAGACTCTAAGGAAAGTCAACCTGCCGTTCACAGATGTGTCAGATACCAGCCTGCTGAATAATATTTATAAGGCCACATATGCAATCGCTCATGCTCTGAACATGTTAATCAACTGTGAAAATGAACAGGGGCCTTTTGAGAACAACTCATGCGCTGATAGGAAAAATATACAGCCATGGCAGGTAACACAACAACACAATATTGTGCCAACATCTAAAATGCTGCTTGTAAAATATCTTTTTTTTTTTCCTTTTCTGTAGGTATTGTATTACCTGTCAAGGGTAAATTTCACCACTGACACTGGTGAGAATGTGTTCTTTGATGATTTGGGTGACCCTGTAGCACGCTACGCTCTGGTAAACTGGCAGATGGATGAAACCGGCCACACACTGTTCCAAACCATTGGTTACTATGATGCCTCCCAGCCTGAAGGTCAGCAGTTTGATGTTAACCCAGGTGTGAGTGCTATTTGGGCTGGAGAGAACCGTGAGGTAAATACTTTTTTTTCTTTTTTTTAAAAATTCAGTTACAGTTTAGATGAATTATAAAAAGCAATATTTTTGGTAGAACAATGTTTTTTTTTATTTTATCAATACAGGTGCCAAAGTCGATTTGCAGTGAGAGCTGTTTACCTGGGACTTATCGGGCTTTCATTAAAGGCAAACCTATCTGCTGCTTTGACTGCATCCCCTGCGCTGAGGGGGAGTTCAGCAACAGTACAAGTGAGACTGCAGGATTCGTAGTCTTTACCCTGCTGCTCGTTGCATTTCTGCTGGGCAAAATCCCAGCCAGCGCTTCTTCAGCATGTCTAAAGATGTGTAATCTGTACCGCTTATTTATCCTTTCAGATGCTGTGAATTGTGATAAATGCCACCCTGAGTACAAATCCAGTGAAGAGAGGACTAGTTGTGACTTGAAAGCTATTGAATTCCTCACCTTCACCGAGTTAATGGGTATACTGCTGGTTGCTTTCTCAGTATTTGGTGCATGTCTTGCAATGTTTGTGGCTGTAACATTTTACCACCACAGAAAAACTCCTATAGTCAAAGCAAATAACTCTGAATTGAGTTTCTTGCTGTTGTTCTCCTTGAGTTTGTGTTTCCTCTGCCCTTTAACCTTCATTAGCCGGCCCACTAAGTGGTCCTGCATGCTACGCCACTCCACCTTCGGCATCATCTTTGTGCTCTGCATGTCCTGCGTCCTTGGAAAAACTATTGTTGTGTTAATGGCTTTCAGAGCTACACTTCCAGGAAGTAACATGTTAAAATGGTTTGGGCCTGTGCAGCAGAGGATCAGTGTTCTGGCTTTCACTCTCATCCAGGTCTCAATCTGCATTCTGTGGCTTACAATTAATCCTCCATATCCACACAAAAATGTTAAATATTACAAAGACAAAGTAATACTGGAGTGTTCTCTTGGATCGTCATTGGGGTTCTGGGCTGTGCTAGGCTACATTGGGCTTCTGTCTTTGCTATGCTTTGGACTAGCTTTAATGGCACGGAAACTCCCTAATAATTTCAACGAAGCGAAGTTTATCACATTCAGCATGTTGATATTTTGTGCAGTGTGGCTCACCTTCATCCCAGCTTATGTCAGCTCTCCAGGGAAGTTTAGTGTAGCAGTGGAGATCTTTGCTATCCTGGCTTCAAGTTATGGACTGTTATGCTGTATTTTTTTCCCGAAGTGCTACATTATTTTATTCAAACCTGAGAAGAATACAAAGAAACATTTAATGGGTAAAGTGACCAAGGAAGCCATTTAAAATTTGTGCTAAGATATAACAGCAGAATCACTGGATATTTTACAAGTATGTGCTTTAGTAAGAGAAATATATACTATTTACTGTGTTAGATTTAAATATATTATAGAGGAATTGGAATATAACATATACTGTACAGATATGCTAAAAAAAAACATGTTGACATCCTTTAGCATGGTTCCTGTTTAAAAATTAAAATATGCTTTTCTTTCTATTACTGTGTTCAAATTTCCATGTGTCACTATCAATAAATTGTAAATAAATTTGAAACATTGGACATCAATGATTATATGCTTGTTGTGTGGAAACTAAGTAGGTATCCTTTGAAAAACTTTTTTTTTCTACTAAGTTGGGAAAATCCTGCATACGGTGCACAACTTTATGCCAATTTTTTTTTACATAAATAAAAAGAGGGCTGAAAGTGAGTTGCTAAATTGTGTTGTTCTTACTTTTTTTTAAATCCACAAAAAAACTTTATCTGATGAAAACACATTCTTTAAAGTAAGGTATCACATAGTCCTGAACAAATTCTGCAGAATGATCTACATTACTCCCAGACATGTTTTCAATGTGATATACTGTATATGCACATCATTCAGGTTAACATCAATGACTTCCCAAACTTGTTTAATCCTCCATAAATCAGTGTCCTGCTTCTACCATAGTAAAACTAAGCAGCAAACATTCAAAACATTGTGAGGGAAAAAAACATCTTTTTTTAGTACAAAATAATATTTTGAGGGAGCTGAAGACATGACAGTGACCAGCATCACACTGGGGATATAAAGTTTGTTTATTTTCTCATGTTTTTGATATTCTTTTTTCATTTGGTTACATTTAAACTAAAATGAATATAAAAATAAATCATATCAATTTTTTAATACATGCCCATAGTTACATTTTTTTATATACAGATCCACTGGTTTACAAAAACACACACACGTCAATATATGGTCAAGATTAGCTTGCAGACGAAATTTAGTAACAAAGTTGACTAAATTACCCTTTGTTAAGTTTGTCCAAATACAGTCCTCGAGGGCCAGTCTTCTGTTCATTTTTCAGTCCTTCCTGCCCGTTCTACAATTAACTCCTAAAATCAAATGCATTCTTCCAATAAAAACTACCAAGGACAGGGGTTGATGGAATAGAAGAAGCACACTAGCTATCCAGGGATTGAATAAGACACTTCTGTTTATAATTATCACCCCAAAAAGCACACAATAACTTAAAAATATATAAAAGTTCAAAATAATACAACTATTAAGGGACAAAGTAGCTGCCAAAGGTCAGTCAAAAGTGAAGGAGTAGGGCTGATTTTTGGATACCAATCTCCTTAGGTCCCCAATGGAATATTGCATCCATGATGACACTTGAGTCACTTGACGGTGCGTATTTTCCCGTATTTACTTTAAAATCCCAAATCAACAGTAACTTGACGACAGAAACATGTATAGGTGTGTCTCCATAAAGAGGTAAACAGTTTTCAACAGTTAGGGATGTCTAATGGAAAAGATCTATAGATTGTCCGTTAGACAGAAAGGAGAACTCAGATTTGAATTTTAGAAGTTGCTATCAAACAATACTTTTACACCAGTTTAACGAATTATGTCTGGTTCTCTTTCTCTGAAAGTCAGCAAGGCCTCTTTAAAGTGGTAATTTTCTCTTTCATGTAACACACTAACAGGGGTCTACTCTTCATAGGTTACGTCATCGTATCCATGGCGAGAAACCCTTAAATTGAGCTTTAGCTTGTAAAATCGTCTGTATTATTTTCCCTGGGTAAACAATGCAGCTAAAAATAGTACCACAAAAGAAGACACTATATTGTTGACTTTCGTAAGAGAGATTTCTAAACCCACTGCTCTACACTCACCAGCCACTATATCAGGCACACTTGTCCAACAGCTTGTTGACACTTTTAATTAGCCGATAACATGGCAGAAACTCAATGCATTTAGGCATGTAGACACAGTCAAGATTATCTCCTGCAGTTCAAAATGAGCATTAGAACGGGGAAGAAGGGGCATTGAGGTGACCTTGAATGAGGCGTGGTTGTTGGTGCCTGATGGATGCTCTAAGTATTTAAGAAACTTGATCTACTAGGTTTTTCACACTCAACCATTTACAGAGAATGGTCAGAAAAGGGAAAATATCCAGTGAGCGGCAGTTCTGTGGGCGGACATGCCTTGTTGATGCCTAAGGTCGGAGAAGAGTTGCAAGACTGGTTCCAACCAATTTAAAAGCAACAGAAACTCAAATAATTACTTGTTACAACAGAAATATGCAAAATAGCATATTTAAATACATGTGTCCAACCATGAGGCAGATAGGCTTGCTTGATCTGATGAGTCTCTATCTCTGCTGTAACATTTTGATGGTAGGATCAGAATTTGGCATCAGCATCATGAAAGCATGGATCCATCCTGCCTTGTATCAACAGTTCAGGCTGCTGGTGGAATATGAGTGAAATGGTCTCTGCATACTTTGGGCTCCTTAGTACCAATTGAGCATAGTTACAACATCACAGCCTACCTGAGTATTGTTGTTGGCCATGTCCATCCCTTTATGAGCATAGTGCATCTATCTTCATAGCAACTCTTACCAGGATAATGAGCCATGTCATAAATCTGGAATCTTCTCAGACTAGTTTCTTGAAAATGACAATGAGTTCACTGGACCTCCACAGTCACCATACCTCAAACCAATAGATCACCTTTGGGATGTGGAGGAACGACTGACTGGCATCATGGACGTACAGCTAACAATCTGCAGCAACCGTGTGATGCTACCATGTCAATATGGACCAAACTGTTTCCAGGACCTTGTTGAATCTATGCCATAAAGGATTATGGCAGCTCTGAAGGTAAAAGGGGTCCCTGAGTTTGTCCATTCTCATAATGTTCAGAGGTTTTGTGTTTATTCACCTGGATCATCTTCTCTTATTCCTGCAGTTACAAACCTGGCAGTTTGTCCTTTTTGTAAAGATGTTCCAGAGTATTTCCCTCTACTGTCACCCTTTGTTTACTCCTTACAAGCAACAATCATCATTATTAAAAACTCTGTCCACTGTTAATTTTTCCTTTTTTTGTAGTGCTGTGAGACAATATCAGTCATGAATCAGGGCCTCATGAATTGAATCAGAATGCTGCCAACATCTACCTTAAGGTTTCAAAATAAATTCACAATAGACCATTTACTTTATCTACAAGAACTCTGTTTATAGGAATACAACAATAAACTTTCATTAAAAGTTTGTAAAGTTTACATTAACTGTCTAAAAGCACAATCACAATTCAAAAGCACAATCACTCCCAAAAGTTGAACGTAGATTAAGCAATTGAAAAAAAAAAAAAGAAAAAGACTTGTCAACATGTCCCTCCTCTTGCTCCACCTTGTAGCTCCATAGGGACTAAATATCACTATATCACTGCACTCAACCTCAAAAAATTAAAAGTTCTTACCTTGCATGTAGGGAAGTTTTTTTAAGCTGAAAAATGTCTTCACAGAAATGGCCAGAACAGGGATGTGCATTTCTACAATTGCTACTGCTAATGTCTTTCTCTCAGTCTACAGAAACAGTGTGCACCCAAAGAGGGGACCCGGAAAATCCTCAACTATCTAAAGAGGGGGACATTTTGCTGGGGGGTATTTTTTCATTTCACAGCAGCTGGATAAACAGAGAGAATTCTTACAAGCAAAATCCTCCGCCACTGGAATGTACCAGGTAAATTGTGTCAAAGAAATCTATTATCTCTGCGGTTTTGAAATTGCCATATAATTTGTATTGCATTTTATTTTTACATGCCTGAATAAAGTCTGAATTTCAGAGAGTTCCAATTTGCTCAAACCATGCTTTTTGCCATTGAGGAGATCAACAACAGTACAGAGCTGCTGCCGGGCATCACTCTGGGATATAAGGTTTATGACACTTGTGGTTCTATAGCCAGAAGTGTTAAAGTTGCTCTAAACTTGGCCAGTGGGAGTGACACAGAGTCTGTGATGTCTGACACAGAGTCTGTGATTTCCAAAGATGCCTGCAGTAAACCGGCACAAGTGCAGGCCATAATGGGAGAAACCTCATCTTCTCCAAGCTCTGCGATTGCTACAGTCATCGGACCATTTTCGATCCCACTGGTGGGTGAGGTTGCCAGTGATTGAGTTTCATTTTGAAATGTTCTTACTGGTAATTTTGTTTTATAATTGTTATTTTGAACTACAGATCAGCCACTTTTCCACATGTGCTTGTCTCAGTGATAAAACAAAGTACCCGTCCTTTCTCAGAACAATACCCAGTGATTACTTCCAGAGCAGAGCCCTGGCCCAACTGGTCAAGCACTTTGGCTGGACATGGGTTGGAGCCATAAGAACCAATGATGATTATGGCAACAACGGCATGGCTACATTCACAGAAACTGCTCAACAGTTGGGCATATGTCTGGAATATTCTGTGCCTTTCTTTCGAACAGATCCCCCGGATAAGATACAGAAAATCATTGATCTGATTAAGGCGTCCACCTCAAAGGTGATTGTTGCTTTCCTCTCTCACATGGACATGGATGTGCTTATTAAGGAGTTATCAAACCACAATATATCAGGGTATCAGTGGGTTGGAAGCGAGTCCTGGATCTTTGATTCTCAGATTGCTGCGGTGGATCAGACTCACATCCTGGACGGAGCCATAGGTCTTTCTATTCCCAAAGCTCATGTCAGCGGCCTCCAAGAGTTTATGCTTGATGTTACGCCCCTCAATTCATCCAACAATGACTTGTTCAAAGAGTTCTGGGGGGCAATGTTTAGCTGTGAGTTCAAACGGTTAAGCTCAGCAACAGAAATTCAAGGAGAATGTACTGGACGAGAGGATGTGGCAGGAGTGAAAAACAGCTTCACGGACATGTCACTCATGCCCATTTTTAACAACATCTACAAAGGAGTGTATGCTGTATCCCACGCTCTACATATGATACTAAGGTGTAACAAAACATGCAACACTGATGTGCAGCTGCAGCCATTAGAGGTAATAAATTGTGAAAGTTTATGCAGTATTAAGTATAAAGGTGTAAACCATTTTAAATGTTAGAAAAACTGTTGTCTTCTTTCTTTCACTAATACATCTGCAATGACTAACAGGTTTATTGTTTATTTTCACAGATTCTAAAGTACATAAAAAAGATCAGATTCAAAACTAAAGAAGGAGATGAGGTCTATTTCAATGAACATGGAGATCCGGCTGCGAAATATGAGATTATAAATTGGCAGCCGAGAAAAACTGGTATTGTGGACTTTGTCAAAGTGGGCCTTTATGATGCGTCACTACCTGCAGACAAACAGTTGAATCTACAAGACGAGTCTTTGATTTGGGGGAAGAACTCATTACAGGTTCGAAAAAAGTGTTACTTTCTGACCGTTGGAGATCTTTAAAAAAAATATATATATATTGTAATGACAGTGCTGTCCATGCAGGTTCCAGTGTCGGTTTGCAGTGACAAGTGCCCCCCAGGAACCCGTAAGGTCCTCCAAAAAGGAAAACCTGTTTGCTGCTATGATTGCATTCGATGTCCAGAAGGAGAAATAAGCAACAGCACAGGTTTAGTACTGTTTATATAATAATTATAAACGTCACCTAGAAAAAATACTAAGAAGTACAACCTTAAATTTTAAATAATGGCAAAATAAATATTAGCAAATATTTAAAAAAAAGAAGTATTAAAAATGAACAATTATTCATACCATTACTACTATATATATTTGATCTTGACAGCTTTATATCAGATCAAAGACAATAAATAAAACAGTTATTTAAGCCCTTAGGAAACTTAAAGCTTGTAGTTTGAAAGTTTCAAGTTTGGGATTTAGTACCTCAACGGGTAAAAAAAAACTGTTCAGGCATAAAGCAACCATTATGATATTATTCTGTTGTTATTAAAGTCAGTAAATGCAGCTACTTCTAGAGTTAAACTTTCCAAATAATACCCAAATTTATGTTTCTGTTGGTCAAAACCTCAGTAGCAGAAAATAAAATCAACAAGGAAGGTTCATTCTAATTCTCACTTTCCTGCAACAGTTTATAAAAACTCACATTTAAATATATGTTGCTTAAGAAATGTTACAAGGGTTCTCTGTGTTCTCAAATAAGTCTCAGAGATGCTGTCAGGGTGAGTAACCATACAAAAATTAGGATTTCACAAACTAAATTCCTGATGTCTTATTCAAAATTTATTGAAATCAAGACCAATTTAAGCCCAAAGTTCATGTGCAGTTTATCTGAATTTCATAAAACCAATTAAGTGTGATTCCCAATGAAAATTTCAAAAGCATTATTTAGCATAGTAAAGACCATATGGAATACTCTTCATACACAGACATCAAGAACGATTAAAAAAAAAAACTAATATCGTTCTCTCAGAGTGGTTATTACGCTTTTGAACGTAATAAGGATTCTTGTCCAGTAATAAAAGTAAGATTTGTAAATTATGAAATAATTTTTTTTTTTCTTCAAAATGACATTACAGATTCTATCACGTGTGTAAAATGCCCTGAGGAATCCTGGCCAAACGAAGGAAGAGATGCCTGCTTAGAAAAGGACTCAGTGTTCTTGTCCTATGAAGAAATAATGGGAGCCCTGCTCACTGCCGCCTCTTTATTTGGAACGTGCTTGACGGCCATTGTAGCGTTCATTTTCTTCAGGCACAGAAAAACTCCTCTGGTGAGGGCAAACAACTCTGAGCTGAGCTTCCTGCTGCTCTTCTCTCTCATTCTGTGTTTCCTTTGCTCTCTGACCTTCATCGGCCGGCCTTCTGAGTGGACCTGCAAGCTGCGGCACACGGCTTTTGCCATCACGTTTGTCCTCTGCATCTCTTGTGTTCTTGGGAAAACAATAGTGGTCCTGATGGCTTTTAAAGCCAGACTTCCAGGTGGAAACATGATGAAATGGTTTGGGCCAATACAGCAGAGACTCAGCGTTCTGGGGCTCACTCTCATTCAAGTTATCATCTGTGTCCTCTGGTTAACCATTTCCCCTCCTTTTCCTTTTAAGAATTTTCAAGAACTTAGAGATAAAATCATCTTGGAGTGCGCTCTGGGCTCAGATTTGGGTTTCTGGGCCGGGCTCGGGTATATCGGTCTTCTGGCCATCTTGTGTTTCATTTCTGCGTTTTTGGCTCGGAAACTCCCCGATAACTTCAACGAAGCCAAATTCATCACATTCAGCATGCTGATATTCTGTGCAGTTTGGCTCACATTCATCCCAGCGTACGTCAGCTCTCCAGGGAAGTTCAGCGTTGCTGTGGAAATCTTTGCCATCCTTGCTTCCAGTTTTGGGCTGCTCATTTGTATTTTCTTTCCTAAATGTTACGTCATCCTACTCAAACCGGAGAAAAACACGAAGAAATATATGATGGGTAAAGGATCATCAAAATAAAAAATAAAACTGATGCAAATTTTGTTTTTAACTTTTTTTTTACTTTAGGTTATCTTTTAGCTCTTTTGTATAATTATATATGGAGAACAGACTAAGTCAAATGACAAATTGCTGTATTTTTATTTTCTTTATTTTTTGCTTTATTGATCTAAAGATCCTTTCCAATGAAAATTGTGTTTTTATGTATTTTAAAGATGTTCATGTAGTATTTTTGTCATAATGGGAGACATATATAAAGAAATCTTAAATTTAAAATTCCAATTCTGAGTATTTCTTTATACAAATTGTTGTGAATTTGAAAAAGCTTGTAATTGTTATAAATAAACTCAGCAGACCACAAGCTTCCTGGTCTTCTCCATTCTGATGCATCCACTTTCAGATAAATAGAACCATGTCTATCTTCTCTGCGACAGACTGGCGACCTGTCCAGGGTGAACCCCGCCTTCGCCCTTCAGTAGCCGGGATAGGCTCCGGCACCCCGCGACCCCGAAAGGGAAGAAGCGGTCAAGAAGATGAATGAATGAATGTCTATCTTCTTCCAAGCTGACATCTGGCTAAAAACTGTACGGCAGGAAATATTTTGTGCCATTTTTGTTTCTCTATTAATATTATCTTGGATTGTGAGGGGCTGTAAGCTAGCAGGAGAGAGTGCTATCTCGCTTGCCTCCGCACCAGCCCAAAACTTCAGAGGTGAATTTCTGATGAACTCCTGCCGCTCTGCAGAAAATATGACCTGGAATACTACAATTTTTTTTTGTTTTGTTTTTTTGTGACCAAAAATGGCATAATCATAATTTAAAGATAAATGGGAACAATAAATCAAAAGATGAATGAAGTGGGACTTTAAATTAAATTTAAAGTTTACATTTAAATTTAAATAGAAATAGTTTATATTTTGCCCTAATGCAGAACAGGTACAAAGAGTATCATTGCAAAATAGTCTTTTCTGTGTGGAGTTTGCATGTTCTCTCCGTGCATGCATCTCAAACCACTCTGATCTTCCACAGTCCAAAAACATGCTTTACAGAGAAAGGTTTTCACTGTAAATTAAGATTTTCTTCAATTTATTTAAAGCAGTAAATAAATATTAAAATAATGTACATATGCAATAATCATTGAAATGATTGTGTTATGTTAAATTCCATGTTCAGTGCACAAACTTACTCTTCTAGATCTTAGCAAATCATACTGTGGAACTATTCTGAATGCAGGCAGAGTATTAAGTGTGGAGAAAGAGAGTACATTATTGACCAAACTAACTCCAACATGGAGCAAATTGCATCCTGTTCAAACTGCATCCTGTTTGTAGGCCTTAAATGAAGACTAAGTTTTTCAAGACCAAAAATAAAACAATAGGTAATAATTGATGCTAAAGGACAAACAGCTAAAGGACAAATTAAAGTGATGAATCATGCAAATTAAGCCTTATTGAGCTTTCAAGAGCATTACAATATCAATTCTTGCAAAAACACCCAAAAGTATTATGCTCCTGTTACCCTAGTAAAGTTATTTACTTTTCCCTTAACATTCACTTTAAACAGGGTGTAATTTTCAGTTTCTCCACTGGTGGCAGTCAACATTTTAAACGTTGTTTTTTTAATTTGTTCGTAGTGATCATCCCGTCTTTGTATTGATCTTTGACGTTCTTTTCCATATGAGCGAGAAGCAGCGAGTGAAAGGAAGAAAAAGACCTGAGCGAGGTAAAAAGAATTAATATAAAGAGTACAATTGTAGGTATTAAAACAGTATTTGAGCTAAGTTTGACAAAAACACTAATTTCCAACAGTTAGTGTGTACCTGTGAAGAAGATAAATCTGGTGAAAACCAAGGGTGGAGTTGAAAATTGTGGAAACGTTCTTTATCTCGGTGAGCGTTTTGTGTTATATTATGCTGCTATATCCAGTAAATTGCATCGACGGATTAAAACAAGAGGTGAAACATAATTTTATATAAAAAAAAAAACAGTTGCGGTAATTAAGGAAATATGTGATTAATATAGAGTATGTTTTTTGTTGAAGTCTCATGTGTGACGTCTCCTCAGTTCACCACGTGTTGCAGGCTAAATACCCAGTAAGCTAGTTTCGACTTTTCGTTTTTTGCATGTTAAATTATTTAATTTTATGGTGTATTTTGAGTTTAACTTTCTGAAAAGGAAAAGATTATGAAACAATAGAAATGATGTTAAAAGGTTATTATGGACAATATTTAATTATTTTCTGCACATTTGTGTAGACTGTTTTTTTGTTTTGTTTTTTTGTTGGAGTTCACCTGGATCCCGGCCTTCATCGTTTCATCCCATCTACCATCATCATCCCATCATCTTCTCATCTCTAATCCCCTCAACTCATCTCTCATCACAACCTTTTGGAAATCTCGGTTTGGACATTAAGTAGGTTTCTTTACATTTATTTGAGTGCACTCAGGGGTTTTATTTTTTTTTATTTTATTTTATTATTATTATTTTTTTTTTAAAAGGATTGAACTCGAGTACATGTAGAAAAACTATTTTATCAGATCTCAGTTTTGTTTGAACAATTTTTTTCATGTCAGTGGCCACTTGTTTTTTATTTTGGGTTCAAATTTTACATACTTGGAAATAATTTTCATTTACACTGAGCTTTTGCAAACTGTACTTCATATTTTTTGTCATAATCTCAAATAATGATTTAATTTTAGTCCAACTGTTATTGTTTCGGTGTGATTTCTAGGGGTGTACTATTTAAAATTTTAGAACATATGACTGTGCACAATCTCCTTATCGAACCTATAGAGCTAGAGTGACTACATTTGATGATATTTAGAGCTGCCACATACAACAGCAGCACTTAGAGAAGGTTACACTCCATTCACACATCTCTGAGCATTCCTCTCCAACTTTCTGTGGAGCAATGATCAGAAAAACTATTACATTATTGACCTCATGAAGAATTGGTTCCTCTTGGACCTAATCTGCACAGACAACTAAACGTTTGGATGTTGTTTGTTTTTGTCGGCAAAATGCAGACAAGCTACCAAGGCCCATGAAATGGGCGAGACCCAAAAGAAACTAAAGGCGGAGCCTCGGAGATCGACGCGTCTTACTTTCAAGTACAAAAAGGAGCCTGCAAAAATAACTAATATTTCATTAAAAAATCATTCTTTAGAGTCTCAATTGTAAATTATTATCATATATATGGAAATGATTTATTTGAAAGGCTTAGAATAGCATGAGCTTCATTAAATAAAGCTTGCGAATCTTAGGTGGGTAAAATTGGTTCAGTTGAGCGTTGAAGTCAAAGCAGACAGCAGTCAGATTAAAGTAATTTTGCATTTTTTTTTTTTTTTTGTTTTTGGTTAATCTATCATTCTGATCATAGACTGTTGGGAGCAAAATTGTTTCGAATTGAGTCACTGTTGTAACTTTATAACTTGGTGGTCCACTTATGTCTTTTGTTCTCTCCAAAAAGTTCCATGTGTGAATGGATATCCCCCAAAAAAATTTTATAACACACACAAAAAATGAACTTTTGTTAGTTTGCAATTTGAGTTACTTTAAAAAAGTCTTAGGCCCTCCAACAGGCTGACAGCTTGTTTTAATAGTAGAATCTGCCTTTGGTCCGGGAGCCCCCGATACAGCAGGTTCTGAAAATGGATGGATGGTTCGTTTTGGTCACTTTAAATATGAGTTTATGAGAGTTGTGTGCCATTGCAAAGTAAATATTTGCATTATGAATCATTCTGCAGAATGATTGTCCAATTTAAAATATTTCAAATTGCTATATTTTATATACATGTTTCTGAGCTTTATGATAAGTTTCATGCTACCATCTGAAGATATTTTTTTTTCTGTATTGCAGTATGTCTAGCTTATTTTCTGTTTTAACCTCTTTATTGTAGCATTACGTTTTTAATCTAGTCTGGCTTTTGTGAAAAAATCCAAAAAGCAGAATATATGTATTTTTATAATTAGGACTGAAGTATCTTTATAACTGTTGTTACAAGTGAACCAAGCAGGTGTAAATAGAAATCAGGCAAAACAAAGAAAACATCCAGCTTCCAACTGCATCCTGCTGGGTCACATAAGAACCAAGGAAGGCCTCCTCAATCCACATTCAAACTTCCTTACAGACAGAAACACTTCCTGCAAACTTTCCTGCTATCAATCGGAATAGAAGATTCAGAAAAAGAGTACCTGCAAATGATGAGAAATCATGTAATTTAAAACAAGGCAGGAAAAACAAAAATGTGAAGAAACAGAAAATTCCAACAAGATCATTTTTTTTCATGTAAACATTGAAACCCAAAAGGGAAAAAAAAGAATGCAAAACATTCAGCATCCTACTCACAACTATACATTTTTCAATTAAAATGAAAGTAAACAAATTAAAAAGATTCGAAGACTTAAGCAAAATTACATTTTTTTTTCATGTTATGCTTTTCTCAAAATATGTTCTTTACAAACTTTATTTCTGTAAAACTAAAAACTTCTGACAACACACAAGTTATTGTGAAATAACAAACTGACTAAAATTTTTCGGAATATAGCTGTACCTAAAAACTAATTTTGTTCATCAGGTGCTGTGAATGGGGCAGCTCCCTTTTTTAGCTCCACCTTGTGGCTGCAGAGATTAAAGTTCTTAGTTGTTCTAGTGCTGCTGAAGTCTTTCCATGATGTATAAATACCGGTGTGAGTCCCTTCGGTTTGGCTCTGCCTCTCACCACCATGTCCAGACAGAGCTGGCAACAACAGTGTTGGAAACTTGTCCAGCTCCTGTTAGTTGCTTCTTTCTCAAAGCCTGAAAATACAACATGCAGGCACAGTGGAGATCTGGAGAACCCCCAACTAGTTCAGGATGGGGACATCATTTTGGGGGGAATCTTCCCTTTCCACAGCAGCTGGAAGAACAGACAGGAAAACTTTACACATAAACCCCTCCCGCTGCAATGCGAAAGGTAAATTTTACACTTGTGCAGACTAAGAATATTGACACATTTTTTTTTATTATGATTTCTTTTTACGGATAATACATGTCTCTCATGGAAATCTTAATTAAAATTTGTCTGTGCTAAGTTTGAATTTCAGAGGGTTCCAGTATGCTCAAGCTATGCGCTATGCCATTGAGGAGATCAACAATAGAACAGACCTGCTGCCAGGCATCACTCTGGGCTATCAGATGTATGATGCCTGTGATTCTATTGCTAGAAGCATAAAAGTTGCACTCGCTTTGGTTAATGGTAATACAGCAGAGTTAACTTTGAAGGAGTGTGCAAGTGCAGCACAAGTCCAAGCCATAATGGGAGAAACAACTTCCACCCTTAGTGCGGCTATTGCCACTGCCATCGGACCATTCCACATACCTCTGGTGGGTAGAAATGGTAAACTCTAAAAATGTTGGCATGATTGTGTTCAAATGGTTGCTGCTTAATGAAGGAACAGCATGTATTCATTCATTGCAGATCAGCCACTATTCCACATGTGCTTGCCTCAGTGATAAAACAAAGTACCCGTCCTTTCTCAGAACAATACCCAGTGATTATTTCCAGAGCAGAGCCCTTGCCCAACTGGTCAAGCACTTTGGCTGGATGTGGGTTGGTGCCATAAGAACCGATGACGATTATGGCAACAGCGGCATGGCTGCTTTCACAGAAACTGCTCAACGGCTGGGCATATGTCTGGAATACTCTGTGCCGTTCTTTCGAATGGATCCCCCAGATAAGATACAAAAAATAACTGATCTGATTAAGGCGTCCACCTCAAAGGTGATTGTTGGCTTCCTCTCTGGGATGGACATGGATGTGTTATTGTACGAGTTTTCCAAACACAATTTGAGCGGTTATCAGTGGGTTGGGAGCGAGGGCTGGATCTTTGATTTTCAGACAGCAGCAAGAGACAAAACTCACATCCTGGACGGAGCCATAGGTCTTTCTATTCCCAAAGCTCATGTGAGCGGCCTCCAAGAGTTTATACTTGATGTTACGCCCCTCAATTCATCCAACAATGACTTGTTCATTGAGTTCTGGGAGACAATGTTTAGCTGTGAGTTCAAACGCTCAGAGTCGGCAGCACAAGTTCAGGAAGAATGTACAGGACGAGAAGACGTGGCAGGAGTGAAAAACAGCTTCACTGATATGTCCCTCATGCCTATTCTTAACAACGTCTACAAAGGAGTGTATGCTGTAGCCCACGCTCTACATATGATACTTGGGTGTAACAAAACATGCAACACTGATGTGCAGCCTCAGCCATTAGAGGTAAACTTTCACTTGGTAATTGCCCATTTTACATATAGTAGTATTAAATAAGCCATTTAAAGTATAACAAACATGAAACAACAATGCCACCACCCACAACATTTTTTCTCACCAGATTTTAGAGCACGTAAAAAAAATACACTTTAAAACAAAAGAAGGAGATGAAGTTTACTTTAATGAGAATGGAGATCCAGCAGCAAAATATGAGATTATAAACTGGCAACCAAAGGAAAACGGCATTGTGGACTTTGTCACGGTCGGCCTTTATGACGCATCATTGCCTGCAGGCAAGCAGCTCAATCTGCAAAGTGATCTAATCTGGGCCAGAAACTCTCGTCAGGTAAATTGATTCACTTTTGCTTGTTTTGATGTAAATAACAAGGAAATGTCAATAAACCCTACTTTTTGCCAAAAAGGGTTTTTCTTCATTTCTATGCTCCAACAGGTGCCTGTGTCGATTTGCAGTGAGCCATGTCAGCCGGGAACACGAAAGGTTCTTCAGAAAGGAAAACCTGTTTGCTGCCATGACTGTGTAACATGTGCTGAAGGCGAAATAAGCAACAACACAGGTGTGTTTGCCTCATTTTTGCTGCAAAAGACTCCCATGATTCATGCCACAAGCTGCAATACACTCAAAATAAACTTAAAAGTTATACCTCAATTGTTCTAAAAACAACTGATTTGAAAAGATAAAAACATGACTGTAATTAAAAGATATAACATAATTTACTAAATTTTCGTCACCATAGGGCACACCAGATTATAAGACGCTTCATCAATGAATGGTCCATTTTTTAACTTGTGTCATAAGTTGTATCAAAGGGGAACCAAACTATAAAGTGAATTAAGTGAGACATAAAAGTCAGAGATAAGTCTGTCAGGCAGATTTTAATAATTGCGCTCACCGTAACTACAGAACTTGTTTGTAATTCTCTACATGTAAGCCACGTTAGAGACGGTGTATTCAGAATACCTGTAACTTCCAACCTTGTCAGTAATGCTATGTTTACACCGGCCAAGGCAATGCCCGTTTAAGTGACCACTTTCAATGAAAAATCTGTGTAGATGGACCATATATGTGCGTTTTGGGATTCTGAGTTCAAAACTCTCAATATGTCTGGGCTCTACGTACGAAACACGCAAACATTCAGCATACGTTGAAAGTTTTATTCACAAAGTGCCATGTATAAACTCTATATGTGACACAAAGTCTATCAAATATTGGAATAGAGCTGTGAAAGAAAAATCCTGGAGAAGATTTGCAAGATTGATACCACTTCAACATTTCGCACAAAGCTTCTGCACCCTGTAGGTACATGTACTAGTATCAGGTAGTGACAGTCCAGTGTAAACACCATATGCTGACAACGTGTTCATGAATGTCTGTTGCATTCCTGGTCTGAATGTTAGCCACAACAGTGTATTCACACCCAACCTTGTTTGCAGGAGCACACCCAGAGTTAAATCCCATGTAAAGCACTTCACAGTATGAGACCCATTTAAAATTTTTTGGAAAAATTAAGGCTTATAAGTGTACCTCATAGTGTGGAAAATACAGGGAACTGTATGTCCAATGCCAGATTTTGGCAACTATATACATTTTAGGCTTTCTGAGTTATGTATGCTTGAAGCCTAAAGACATTTACTGCTCTAGTTGACTTTTTCCAGTACTGGATTAATTGTGTGTTTACTAATGCTTCTGATGAATTCATGTGACCTAAGCAGTAACATTTAATATTTTTCTACAGGTTCCATCGCCTGTGTGAGATGTCATCCTGAGTTTTGGTCAAATGAGAGAAGGGATGCATGTGTGAAAAAACAGGAAGTGTTCCTGTCCTATGAAGAAATAATGGGAGCCCTGCTCACTGCCGCCTCTTTATTTGGAACGTGCTTGACGGCCATTGTAGCGTTCATTTTCTTCAGGCACAGAAAAACTCCTCTGGTGAGGGCAAACAACTCTGAGCTGAGCTTCCTGCTGCTCTTCTCTCTCATTCTGTGTTTCCTTTGCTCTCTGACCTTCATCGGCCAGCCTTCTGAGTGGACCTGCAAGCTGCGGCACACGGCTTTCGGCATCACGTTTGTCCTCTGCATCTCTTGTGTACTTGGGAAAACAATAGTGGTCCTGATGGCTTTTAAA
>NC_050524.1:13797051-13799268 GCF_002922805.2 Oryzias melastigma | reverse complement strand
TTGTGTTCTTGGGAAAACAATAGTGGTCCTGATGGCCTTTAAAGCCAGACTTCCAGGTGGAAACATGATGAAATGGTTTGGGCCAATACAGCAGAGACTCAGCGTTCTTGGGCTCACTCTCATTCAAGTTATCATCTGTGTCCTCTGGTTAACCATTTCCCCTCCTTTTCCTTTCAAGAATTTTCAAGAACTTAGAGATAAAATCATCTTGGAGTGCGCTCTGGGCTCAGATTTGGGTTTCTGGGCCGGGCTCGGGTATATCGGTCTTCTGGCCATCTTGTGTTTCATTTCTGCGTTTTTGGCTCGGAAACTCCCCGATAACTTCAACGAAGCCAAATTCATCACATTCAGCATGCTGATATTCTGTGCAGTTTGGCTCACATTCATCCCAGCGTACGTCAGCTCTCCGGGGAAGTTCAGCGTTGCTGTGGAAATCTTTGCCATCCTTGCTTCCAGTTTTGGGCTGCTCATTTGTATTTTCTTTCCTAAATGTTACGTCATCCTACTCAAACCGGAGAAAAACACAAAGAAATATATGATGGGTAAAGGAGCATCAAAATAAAAAATAAAGTTGATGCAAATTTTATTTTTAACTTTTTTTTTTACTTTAGGGTATCTTTTAGCTCTTTTGTATAAGTACATACGGAGAACAGACTAAGTCAAATGACATATTGCTGTAGTATTTTTGTCATAATGGGAGACATATATAAAGAAACTAAAATTTAAAATTCCAATTCTGAGTATTTCTTTATACAAATTGTTGTGAATTTGACAAATCTTGTAATTGTTATAAATAAACTCAGCAGACCACAAACTTCCTGGTCTTCTCCATTCTGATGCATCCACTGTCAGATAAATAGATCCATGTCCATCTTCTTCCAAGCAGACATCTGGCTAAAAACTGTACGGCAGGAAAGCTCCAATATTTTGTGCCATTTTTGTTTCTCTATTAATATTATCTTGGATTGTGAGGGGCTGTAAGCTAGCAGGAGAGAGTGCTAGCTCGCTTGCCTCGACACCAGAAGCCCTTGCAAAACTTCAGAGGTGAATTTCTGATGAACTCCTGCCGCTCTGCAGAAACTATGGAAAACTGCAGTTTTGTTTTTATTTGGACCAAAAATGGCATAATCATAATTTAAAGATAAATGGGAACAATAAATCAAAAGATGAATGAAGTGGGACTTTAAATTAAATTTAAAGTTTACATTTAAATTCACATTTAATTCTTGTTTTTTACAGTTCACTGTAATCATGCTTCAACTGTTTATTTAATAACATGTTATCATTACATTTCTATTTACATTTTTATTTAGTTCTGGTCAGATCCAAAACACATAGCTGGTCTCCTCTTTGTCAAGCATGAAAGCTCCCCTCTACATTTGTCTTGACCAAACAAAGAAACTTGGTCTCAGTTTCAACGTGGGTACTAGTATTTTTACACATAGTTTAAATGTCTCCTCACATTACATCATCTGCATCAATCCACACCAATAACTGAGGAGATTGCTGATCACTCCTGGCTTCATCCAACTCATTTAGCATTCATGAATGAGTTGAATTTCTACATCATTACAGAAGGTGGCAATGTTCTCTGCTCTTGTCACAGCTTATCTACTTTATCAAACACATTTGCAGTAGATTTGTTTCAAGTTTAGCAGATACTCTACTTCAGATCCAGATTAGATGGCCTTATTTGTCAACAGGTTAGAATTTTTTAGCTGCAATCTAAATAGAAATAGTTTATATTTTGCCCAATGCAGAACAGGTACAAAGAGTATCATTGCAAAATAGTCTTTTCTGTGTGGAGTTTGCATGTTCTCTCTGTGCATGCATGTTTTCTCCAACCACTCTGGTCTCCCAAAGTCCAAAAACATGCTTTACAGAGAAAGGTTTTCACTGTAAATTAAGATTTTTTTCAATTTACTTAAAGCAGTAAATAAATATTAAAATAATGTACATATGCAATAATTATTGAAATGGTTATGTTCTGTTATATTTCATGTTCAGTGCACAAACTTACTCTTCTAAATCTTAGCAAATCATACTGTGGAATTCTTCTGAATGCAGGCAGAGTATTAAGTGTCTAGAAAGAGGGTACACTATTGACCGAAACAACTCCAACATGGAGCAAATTGCATCCTGTTCAAACTGCATCCTGTTCGTAGGCCTTAAATGAAGACTACGTTTTTCAAGACCAAAAAAAAAAAAAAAACCAAA
>NC_050524.1:13753314-13797014 GCF_002922805.2 Oryzias melastigma | reverse complement strand
TTATTGAGCTTTTCAGAGTTTTACAATATCAATTCTTGCAAAAACACCCAAAGTGGTATATCCTCCATTCACACATCTCTGAGCATTCCTCTCCAACTTTCTCTGTGGAACATTGATCAGAAAAACTATTACATTCTAAGAATTGGTTCCTTCTGGACCTAATCTGCACAGACCGCTAAATGTTTGGATTTTGTTTGTTTTTGTCGGCAAAATGCAGACAAGCTACCAAGGCCCATGAAATGGGCGGTACCCAAAAGAAACTAAAGGCGGAGCCGCGGAGAGCGACGCGTCTTACTTTCAAGTACAAAAAGGAGCCTGCAAAAATAACTAATATTTCATTAAACAATCTTTCTTTAGAGTCTCAATCGTAATTAATTATCATATGTGATAAGTTTCATGTTACCATCTGAAAATATAACGCCTTATTCCAGTATTGCAGTATTTCTAGTATTTCTAGCTTTTTTTTTCTGTTTTAACCTCATCATTTTAGCATTACGTCTTTAATCTATTCTCGCTTATGGGAAAAACACAAAAAGTAGAATATATGTATTTTTAATATTAGGACTGAAGTATCTTTATAAGTATTGTTACAAGTGAACCAAGCAGGTGTTAATAGAAATCAGGCAAAACAAATAAAACATCCAGCTTCCAATTGCTGCATCCTGTTGGGTCACATAAGAACCAAGGAAGGCCTCCTCGATCCATATTCAAACTTCCTTACAGACAGAAACACTTCCTGTAAACGTTCCTGCTACCAATCAGAATAGAACATTCAGAAAAAGAGTACCTGCAAATGATGAGAAATCATGTACTCTGAAACAAGACAGGAAAAACAAAAATGTGAAGAAACAGAACATTCCAACAAGATCATTTTTTTTTTTAATGTAAACATTGAAACCCAAAAGGGAAAAAAAGAATGCAAAACATTCAGCATCCTACTCCCAACTATACATTTTTCAATTAAACTTAAGTAAATAAATTAAAAATATTTAAATAGTGAAGTATTTTACTTTCCAAATCATTTGCAAACAAAAGTTTTGCCCCCCCAAAAAATCATAACAGATTTTGGTAGAAGGTTTTTTTTATGTCATGCTTTTCTCAATATTTTCTTTACATACTTTATTTCTGTAAAACTAAAAACTTCTGACAGCACACAAGTTATTGTGAAATAACAAACTGACTAAAATTTTTCGGAACATAGCTGTGCCTAAAAACAAATTTTTCTCATCAGGTGCTGTGCATGGGGCAGCTCCCTTTTTTAGCTCCACCTTGTGGCTGCAGAGATTAAAGTTCTTAGTTGTTCTAGTGCTGCTGAAGTCTTTCCATGACGTATAAATACCGGTGTGAGTCCCTTCGATTTGGCTCTGCCTCTTACCACAATGTCCAGACAGAGCTGGCAACAACAGTGTTGGATACTTGTTCAGCTCCTGTTAGTTGCTTCTTTCTCAAAGCCTGAAAATACAACATGCAGGCACAGTGGAGATCTGGAGAACCCCCAACTAGTTCAGGATGGGGACATCATTTTGGGGGGAATCTTCCCTTTCCACAGCAGCTGGAAGAACAGACAGGAAAACTTTACACATAAACCCCTCCCGCTGCAATGCGAAAGGTAAATTTTACACTTGTGCAGACTAAGAATATTGACACATTTTTTTTTTTTGATTATGATTTCTTTTTACGGATAATAAATGACTCTCTTGCAAATCTTAACTAAAATCTGTCTGTGCTAAGTTTGAATTTCAGAGGGTTCCAGTTTGCTCAAGCTATGCGCTATGCCATTGAGGAGATCAACAATAGAACAGACCTGCTGCCAGGCATCACTCTGGGCTATCAGATGTATGATGCCTGTGATTCTATTGCTAGAAGCATAAAAGTTGCACTCGCTTTGGTTAATGGTAATACAGCAGAGTTAACTTTGAAGGAGTGTACAAGTGCAGCACAAGTCCAAGCCATAATGGGAGAAACAACTTCCACCCTTAGTGCGGCTGTTGCCACTGCCATCGGACCATTCCACATACCTCTGGTGGGTAGAAATGGTAAACTCTAAAAATGTTGGCATGATTGTGTTCAAATGGTTGCTGCTTAATGAAGGAACAGCATGTATTCATTCATTGCAGATCAGCCACTATTCCACATGTGCTTGCCTCAGTGATAAAACAAAGTACCCGTCCTTTCTCAGAACAATACCCAGTGATTACTTCCAGAGCAGAGCCCTGGCCCAACTGGTCAAGCACTTTGGCTGGATGTGGGTTGGTGCCATAAGAACCGATGACGATTATGGCAACAACGGCATGGCTGCTTTCACAGAAACTGCTCAACGGCTGGGCATATGTCTGGAATATTCTGTGCCGTTCTTTCGAATGGATCCCCCAGATAAGATACAAAAAATAACTGATCTGATCAAGGCGTCCACCTCAAAGGTGATTGTTGCTTTCCTCTCTCACATGGACATGGATGTGTTATTGCACGAGTTTTCCAAACACAATTTGAGCGGTTATCAGTGGGTTGGGAGTGAGGGCTGGATCTTTGATTTTCAGACAGCAGCAAGAGACAAAACTCACATCCTGGACGGAGCCATAGGTCTTAGTATTCCCAAAGCTCATGTGAGCGGCCTCCAAGAGTTTATGCTTGATGTTACGCCCCTCAATTCATCCAGCAATGACTTGTTCATAGAGTTCTGGGAGACAATGTTTAGCTGTGAGTTCAAACGGTCGGTGTCGGCAGCACAAATTCAGGGAGAATGTACCGGACACGAAGACGTGGCAGGAGTGAAAAACAGCTTCACGGACATGTCACTCATGCCTATTCTTAACAACGTCTACAAAGGAGTGTATGCTGTAGCCCACGCTCTACATATGATACTTGGGTGTAACAAAACATGCAACACTGATGTGCAGCCTCAGCCATTAGAGGTAAACTTTCACTTGGTAATTGCCCATTTTACATATAGTAGTATTAAATAAGCCATTTAAAGTATAACAAACATGAAACAACAATGCCACCACCCACAACATTTTTTCTCACCAGATTTTAGAGCACGTAAAAAAAATACACTTTAAAACAAAAGAAGGAGATGAAGTTTACTTTAATGAGAATGGAGATCCAGCAGCAAAATATGAGATTATAAACTGGCAACCAAAGGAAAACGGCATTGTGGACTTTGTCACGGTCGGCCTTTATGACGCATCATTGCCTGCAGGCAAGCAGCTCAATCTGCAAAGTGATCTAATCTGGGCCAGAAACTCTCTTCAGGTAAATTGATTCACTTTTGCTTGTTTTGCAGTTTTGATGTAAATAACAAGGAAATGTCAATAAACCCTACTTTTTGCCAAAATGTGTTTTTCTTCATTTCTATGCTCGTACAGGTGCCTGTGTCGATTTGCAGTGAGCCATGTCAGCCGGGAACACGAAAGGTTCTTCAGAAAGGAAAACCTGTTTGCTGCCATGACTGTGTAACATGTGCTGAAGGTGAAATAAGCAACAACACAGGTGTGAGTTTGCCTCATTTTTTCTATTAGCTGCCAAAAAAAATGTCATGTCAACTCCTAAAACTAAAACTGTAAATTTAACCTAAACCTACTAAGTATAACTTCAAAGAGTAAATAAACATGTCGAAAGAAATAAAACTGACCTCTAATATAATAAAAACAACTCATTTGAAAAGATAAAAACATGACTGTAATTAAAAGATATATAACATAATTTACTAAATTTTCTTCACCATAGGGCACAGCAGATTATAAGACGCATCATCAATGATGTATTTTTGAACTTGTCATAAGTTGTACCAAATGGGAACCAAACTATTAAGTGAGACATAAAGTCAGAGATAAGTCTGTCAGGCAGATTTTATTAACTGCGCTCACAGTAACTACAGAACTTGTTTGTAATTCTCTACATGTAAGCCATGTGAGAGACGTTGGTGTATTCAGAATACCTGTAACTTCCAACCTTGTCAGTAATGCTATGTTCACACCGGCCAAGGTAATGCCCGTTTAAGTGACCACTTTCAATGAAAAGTCTGTGTAGATGGACCATATATGTGCGTTTTGGGATTCCGAGTTCAAAACTCTCAATGCGTCTTTGGGCTCTACGTACGAAACACGCAAACATTCAGCATACGTTGAAAGTTAAACCAGTTGAACGGATTTAGTGGTGATGAATGGATGGTGTCCCTGTGCCCTGTATATAAACTCTACATGTGACACAAAGTCTATCAAATATTGGAATAGAGCTGTGAAGGAAAAATCCTGGAGAAGATTTGCAAGATTTATACCACTTCAACATTTAGCTTCTGCACCCTGTAGGTACATGTGCTAGTATCAGGTAGTGACAGTCCAGTGTGAACACCAAATGCTGACAGCGTGTTCATGAATGTGTGTTGCATTCCTGGTCTGATTGTTGCATGATACATCAAACATATACATTATGACAACGCTACATGTTAGCCAGTGTATTCACACCCAACCTTGTGTGCAACAGCACACCTAGAGTTATATGTCCCATGTAAGCGCTGTTAAGGCTTTTAAGTGTTTTTAGTGTGGAAAATACAGTGGTCAAGGAACTGTATGTCCAATGCCAGATTTTGGCAACTATATACATTTTAGGCCTTCTGAGTTATGTATGCTTGAAGCCTAAATACAGTTACTGCTCTAGTTGACTTTTTCCAGTACTGGATTAATTGTGTGTTTACTAATGCTTCTGATGAATCCATGTGACCTAAGCACTAACATTTAACATTTTTCTACAGATTCCATCACCTGTGTGAGATGTCATCCTGAGTTTTGGTCAAATGAGAGAAGGGATGCATGTGTGAAAAAACAAGAAGTCTTCCTGTCTTATGAAGAAATAATGGGAGCCCTGCTCACTGCCGCCTCTTTATTTGGAACGTGCTTGACGGCCATTGTAGCGTTCATTTTCTTCAGGCACAGAAAAACTCCTCTGGTGAGGGCAAACAACTCTGAGCTGAGCTTCCTGCTGCTCTTCTCTCTCATTCTGTGTTTCCTTTGCTCTCTGACCTTCATCGGCCGGCCTTCTGAGTGGACCTGCAAGCTGCGGCACACGGCTTTCGGCATCACGTTTGTCCTCTGCATCTCTTGTGTTCTTGGGAAAACAATAGTGGTCCTGATGGCATTTAAAGCCAGACTTCCAGGTGGAAACATGATGAAATGGTTTGGGCCAATACAGCAGAGACTCAGCGTTCTGGGGCTCACTCTCATTCAAGTTATCATCTGTGTCCTCTGGTTAACCATTTCCCCTCCTTTTCCTTTCAAGAATTTTCAAGAACTTAGAGATAAAATCATCTTGGAGTGCGCTCTGGGCTCAGATTTGGGTTTCTGGGCCGGGCTCGGGTATATCGGTCTTCTGGCCATCTTGTGTTTCATTTCTGCGTTTTTGGCTCGGAAACTCCCCGATAACTTCAACGAAGCCAAATTCATCACGTTCAGCATGCTGATATTCTGTGCAGTTTGGCTCACATTCATCCCGGCGTACGTCAGCTCTCCGGGGAAGTTCAGCGTTGCTGTGGAAATCTTTGCCATCCTTGCTTCCAGTTTTGGGCTGCTCATTTGTATTTTCTTTCCTAAATGTTACGTCATCCTACTCAAACCGGAGAAAAACACAAAGAAATATATGATGGGTAAAGGAGCATCAAAATAACTCAAAAACTGCCAAAAAGTGTCACAAATGGGCATACTTATAATAATGTATATATCTTTATCACATTTTCTTGGACATCTATAGAAATTTGCCCTATTTTCAGAACAGTTGTATGCTGTATGATGCAGAAAATGTCAAAATACCACCATTACCATCTTTTAAGCCTATCAAAAAATAAAACCATTACTAAGCCTAGTAGAATAAGTAAAATTATTAAAATATTTGATATTTTACTTCACTGGCAAAAAGGAACACATCACACAAAACAACTGTCTTTTTCTTTGTTCAGTTATTTTTGTGAGTGTGGAAAAATTATTGAAATGTGAGGCAGTCTGTTAACATTACCCTTACAACGAGTCAGCGACACGTAACTATAGGTAGCATGGTTCTTGGAATGGATTCAATCAACAATTAAAAATACAATTTCACCATAAGATTATTAATGTTTTACCTTTTTTCAAATTACTTTTTAGACTGTTTTTTCTCCCAAATAAATGCAACCAAGAAAACAAAAAGCTTTATCGTAAAGGTGAAATAAAATGTAAGTTCTACTGAATTGTGAAGTCTGGAATATACCAATTTTTTTTTATTTTTATCAACAACATGCACATTATTATCTTTTGTTTCATATTTAATTAACAGGAAATGAAGACAAATTGAGTATATTTTTAGATTTTGACCAAAACAATACTTATTTTTTTTATTCGGAATATAAAATGTGCTCCTTAATGTCAAAAATTGAAAGAAAGTGTCTATTTGCACGTAATTTCCGTTTACTTTTTTCTTGGCCACATGGACCCTGAGGAAGAGTTAAGGTAATGATTTCAGTTACAGTTAGGGTTAAGCCACCAAATGGTTCCTGAGCGCGGCTGTTTCTGCAGGTCACCACTCCTCCAGGAGATGCAGAGAACAAATTTCATGCACCTAGGAGTGTGACAGCAGATGGGACTTTAAGTTTAACTTTAAATACGTGCGGCCAACAACAAAATCCAGCTTTGGATGCATTTAAAATATTTGCATGTAAGTACATGCAAACGACATCAGGTAATTAAAAAAAAGAATATGTTTTATAATATTTGAAATAAAATCAGTCATGAAAGGGTAAATCAAAGGGTGAAACAAAGCTAAAGTTATTCAAATTATTTTGTTTAAGGCATAGCTGTTCAGCAAAGGAATTGAACATTTCACTTCATATCAGCCATTTTGGCCACATGTGATCTTCTCAACAACATAAACTGGTGTTCTACTGGTACAAATACATCATTAGCTCGAGCATACAACTGAAAGCTGAGCTTCCTGCTGCTCCTCTCTCTGGGTCATCCCACTCATCGGTCCAGCATGCTGTCCTACACAGTGTTCAGGAGCCGCTTTTTCTCTGTAGCTCTTGTGACAATTGTGGTCTTGATGACCTTCTGAGCAAATCTTCCCAGCAACAACATGGTAAAGTGGTTGGGGCCTGCACAACAGAGACTCAGCATTCCAACTTTCAGCTTTGTACAGGTTTTGATGTGTATCTTCTGGCCATTAGTAAAATCTCCTTTCCTGTTTATGAATTTACTGTTGTAGAAATACGGGATTCATCTTACATTGTAACCTGGCTCCACTGTAAGCTTCTGCCCAGTTGCTGTAGTCTTCTCTTCATATTATGTTTTGTCTTAACTTTTTGGCTTGAAAGCTACCCTATAACTTAAATCAAGCTGAATTGATCACATTAAGCATGTCAATATTCTGGTCGCACAGACAGATCACCTTTCTATCCAGCCTGTCAGTTCCATAGAAATATAAGAGGCGCATAATAGATTCAACATATACGACTGATATACATTTTTAACTTTTTATTAGAGTTCATTTATCAAAAACTGCACTTTTTTTAAATTTGTAGTTTTATATTCTTCGTAAATATATAATTATTTGCAAATGTTTTTTTTCTTCCAAAAGATAAAACTAAATGTTATTGAGCTGTAATGCTTTTTCTGCAGAGTACACAGTGATGCAATACAAAAAACAAGGTTAAGGAAGGTTATGCATGTTAAAAACAGAAAAACATTGAATAAAAACAGTGGAAAGTAAATGAGGCCCCGTCTGCTCGACACCTGACTTCATTAAAAGTGACTTGATGAGTCCAGTGGGACAGCTCAGGTCCTTGAGCACAACAGCTGTAGCAACATGTGACACATCGTTTCAACCAGGAAGATAGGGTAGGCATTAATAAACAACTTTGTCATGCTTTCCTTGTTGTCATTCATTTAATTAAGGCTTGTTTTGATCCTTTGTTTCCCCTGGCTCTTTTTTGTTTTTCCATTTGTTCTTCCAATGTTTGTTCAGTAAGAAAGCTAAAAAATAATGTGTTAGAAACTATTTGATAAAATGACAGATTTTCAAAATAAAGAGCTTTATTTCAGAATTTTATAACTGAGTTTTGAATACTATAAAATTGCACTTGTACATAATTTGTGTTTTTTTTTTCTTTATTTAAGCTTTTCAAATGTCTTGGAGGTCAGTGCAGAGACTTCAATGGTTCATGACATTAAGCAATCAGCACTATAATGCAATTACAAGCTGAGGTCAAGGTCAGGACACCTGGGAGGCTTTTCCATCCTCTCCTCTCCTACATTCTGGAAATATTTACCAAATAATATGTTTCTCTGTAGTGAAATCTGTTTCATCCTCTGACTTGCCTTGTCACAGAAGGTTAAGTTCCTTTAGTATTTCTGACACCCAGGCAAACAGACAAAACAAGGTTTTCTACAGCCCTACGAGACCAGACACTGAAAATGTGTTGTCTGTTTGAAATTTTTCTGGCATATAGCAATTCAAGACTGAAAACTTACAGAAGAAAATCTGCAAATGCCAAGTGCTGAATGGGTGTGGGAACTGTCTTCTAGGAGTGATGTCTTTTTAAAACATCTTCCTGGTTCATGGAATTTGATCTTCAGTCTGGAGATGGAAATGTGGTTCTGTCCAGGCTAAAGAATTTATATTCAAAACTTGTTCTTTATTGTTGTGAAATTTGGCCAACGATTCAGTCTATTGTTTGTACCCAATTCCTGTTACTGTTCATGCACACTGTGCGTGTGTGAATGTGTGACTGAAACTGGGACAGTGAGATTTTTTAGGCCTTCACTCACATAAACTTGATTCATGTGTAATATCAATCTTGAAGTTTCCTTTTCCACATCAGTGAGCATGCTGACTCTAGGAGCAGACACCAACTGACCCGACAAGGGACCATGATCACAGGTGTGGCCAGTCAGGCTCATTATCGGTCGCACCTGCGAGCACAAAAAGCTCAAAAAAAAAAAAAAAAGCCAAAGGTGATGGGGGGTATGAGCTGTTCGGGGATTTTCTATGCATGTAACCCACAAAGGGATATGAATCAAAATCATTTTATTGTCATTGCAAAAGGAGCTTGTGACACAAAAACCTGCAAATGCGACACTATTTAATATGAAGCAGTCTTTCAATATAGCAGTGCTTCGCTAATCGTAAGATTTAATTTCTAAAAATATTGTGACGGGGAAAATCTACAATGTAATCAGCCTTTTTCCTTTTACAATTATTATAAATGTTTTAACCCTCTCAGGGCCAAATTAAGTTTTAGTAACAAAAACAAATGTGATATTCAGGGTAAATTATCACATAGGGTGGTACTAAGTAGTTAGCATTTAGCTGTTGCAAATCTGCAACAGCTGCCCTGAGAGGGTTTAGGCTAAAAAAAAACCCTCATTTCACAATTTATATACTTTCTCTGACATGCATTAACATTTTGGTACTTTTCTTGCCTGCCTGAACTGAAAGTTTAAACCTTTGTAGAAAAATAAGTCTATATTATAGAATGAAACCAAAGAACATATTTCCAAGCTGAAGGTATTCTGAAGGCATTCTGTACAGCACAGAAGACAAGGCACCAAGGAGATTGACTGACAATGGCTTACAGCCAATCAGGGAGCAGAAGACAACTGCACTACAGCAAAATTACACAACAAATATCTGCAAAACTGCAAAAGGTGGACCATGTTATAGTGAGGGACCACTGTGTAAATTCAGAGGAAAACAATCAGATTCTCTTCCATGTTTATTTTGGACGACACTTCTTCTGTCACTGTCAGTAATAAATACTTATACTCAGATACAGCGCCCTCTAGTGGTTGTTAGAGGAAACAACCACTAAAGGACGGCCGGTGTTCACTGAGAAAATAACAAATATATTAGCATATTTATGTAAATAAATAAATAAAACACAAATAAGTCGCTCCTGAGTAAGTCGCACCCTTGGCTAAAGTATGTAAAAAATGGTGACTTATCCTCTGTAAAATACAGTATTTGTGACTGGGAAGCTAAGTTAATATCGCCCTCAGCCACTTCCAATGAAAAGTCTGTGTAAATGCACATAAATGAACTTTTGGGGCTTCTGTGTTAAAAACTCCAGCGCTTAGTCACGCATGAATTTCTGGACTCTACATAAAAAAACGTTTAGCTATTGACTTTGAGTTGCAAGAAAAACAAGGACACACTTTGACCAATCAGGGACTTGAGTTTGTAGTGGTGTATTGATTTGGCTTATCTGGCCAACCCAGACATGGCAACAACCCTGTCAGCGTCTGTATTTGTTTTTCAAGTATAGATAAGCAAAGACCATTCTTCTGAAATGACGGTAACCCATATCAGTCATTGCAAGGATGAACCAAACTGTTTCCATTTCTTGCCCAAATCATGAAATCTGCACCATTTCAACATTTGTCACCAAGCCTTCTCCAACTGTGCGCTAGTAAACAGTTGAAAAAGGAAAAGACGACGCCCCTCCATTCTTGTCCAGTGTCCAATGTAGATTGAGACTTTTCCATGAAATTAATCTAGAAATGAAAGGTTGTTTAGAAGCAGGGGTCAAGACATTAAGATTATGTTGATACCCCTTCAACCACAAGAAGCCAATTAATACATGTGAAAGGTATTTGAAACCAGGAGCTGCAGCTTCTTTAAACTGCTAAATATAATATAAGCAAGTAACATAAACACGCAGATGATTTTGGCACTGACACAATCCAATTAAAGTCAGTCACACTTTGATAAGCAGATGTTTTCGGGATACAGACTGGTAAATTTGTTTATGCCTTAAAAAAAAAAAAAAAAAAGTAACATCCCTAAAACTAAATGATAATCTTCAGTCAGGAAATGCTCAAAGGAGGTCTAAAAAAGTAGCAAAAAGCAACATAGCACATTGAAAAGGAAAAGCATGGAATAAAAAATAGTCAATTTTAATTTGTTCAAAATCTGTGCAAATTACAATATAATTTGTTCTTCAGGTAGGTGTTTTGTCAGTTTCCTAAACTTGTCAGGCACGTGGGGAGAAAAGTCACACGAAGAATGGTCAGTTTTGTTTCCTCCTACAACGTTGCTCTAGAGAAGACGCTATAAAACACATCCCTCTATCCTCCATGACAGCCGTCTGCCACAGGCACAGCTCTAACATGAGATCAATCACTTTAGTCCTCTTGGCTCTTCTCACCCAGACTGTGTCATCTGGCTCATGGTTCTACTTGGACCAGCATTCTGAGCTTGGTGTGATTGTTCCTAGAAAGCTTAAAAGGGCAACAGTTCAAAATTCTGTCAGTCGTGACAGTGACAAAACAAAAGAAACACTCATTTGTCATGGGTGAGTAACCGTACATTTTCACTCAATTTACTGTTTTACAATTGTTTTCTTAAAATCAAGTTGTATGTGGTTTAAGACCCAAGAATTTAACAGCATTTTTTCCATGTTATGCACAGCTGAGCTTTAATTTAATGATTTCCTCTGCAGGGATTTCAACAGAATTAAAGACATTGAGAGACCTCTGAAATGACAATAATATCTTCTCAAGGGAAGGCTAAATTAATCACTATTTTAGATAAATGCGCTGTAATGGAGCATAATTGGTTTCCCAGCTGCATGGTTTGTAGAACAAAAAAAAAAAATGAAGTTGTTGATAATTTTTTGCATTTAAAATCTGAGTGTGTTTGTTAGTCAGTTTCACATTTGCTAATTTAATAAACATCGTCAGATCTTGTTAAAGTTAGCTTTGTAGCAGATTTTTTCTTGAAAGGTTTAAAGTGTACATTGTTCTTTGTTTCACAGCTTATCTTTGAATTTGAATGGATGTGTGAACACGTCTCAGACAGAGAAAGATCCGGAAGAAAAGAAGGAAGAATACAGATATGTTGATAAGCATGAAGTCAAACCACATGTGTCATATTCACCTACTGATGGGCCAAACTCCATTCTCCTTGTGACTGAGGTGAGTGTCACTATAACAGAAGGGGAATTTCTTGTGACAACATCAAAGCGGACTTTATCCTTTTACATAAAGAGTTATATGTTAAATTTTCTGTTTATAGATCGACTCATATAATCTAAGAACATCGTTAAATTACAACCATGTCTGCTCAATGTCTGCTCTCCTGAAATCTGGGACTCACCGCTCCAACATTATTGCTCTTATTCTGGTGCAGCAGTGGAAAACATCCCTTCAACTTAGTGTTTGTAAGGTGTGTGGAGAAAACTTGAAAGTAAATTTAAAGTAGTAGAGGTATACATTCTTCCCTAAGCATAGTCAAAAGTAGTGTAAAATTGTGTTTATAGCAATATTCATTGTGTCTAAATGTCTGTATATGTAGTTGTTTGAATTTATTAGACTTTAATAGTGTAAAAAAATATTTTAACCCATAATTTTTCAATAAAATAATTCATAACATAATTCAATATTATAACTATGCAATAATATAATTTCTATTAATTAATTTTGTCTTTTCTGTCAAGCCAATAATATTAAATACCATCCCCCTTTTATTCTCTTTGTGTTTATAATATCTCGATTTACAGTTCTGGCTTTAGCAAATGTACATTATTTTGCTTAATTTATCAATTGCAAATAGTTTTTCTGCAAATCTGTGTTCTTCTCAGCAGACGCCTTCCATGTTCTATTCAACACGCTGCTCTAATGACGCATTTATTACACATCCAGGTGAGTATCTGCTCAACATCCTTCAATACAGGAAAAGTGTTTTCCAAAGCATTAACATGGATTTTATTTTTTAAATTGTGCTTTATTTTCAGATAAAATCAATGAATCAAAGCAAAGCCGTTCTTCTCTTCATAGTAAATGTGTTGCACTTATCCTGGGAGCCACTCTGCTACTTGTTATCTGCACAATAGCACTGATAGCACTCAGCAAAGTCATCCCTGTTTGTTTGAGCCACTTGACAGTAGTGATGCTCTTTACCCTGACAATGCACTGCTTTTTGCCATCGGTCGCTGTTCACCATCTGTCAGAAAGGTCATTATTAGCCTCTCTGGTTTGGGGCCTCGGGAGAGCTGTGTATGCGGCTGTTGCAGGCAGAGTTGTGATTAATATCATGAAAATATGTCATCTGACACAGCAGCAAACAAGAGCTCTGTCAGTTCTACTGTTCTTCTTCAGCATGATTTACAACTTTCTTTCTGGAAATAAAAACAGGAAACACTGGTCCTCTAACATGCATTTGGAGGGGGTGGGATCAGCGTTGGGATATTTTGAACAGACTGAGCTTCTGGCTTTGTTTTACTGGGTGTTTGTCTCCTTTCCTCCTTTGCTGCAAACTATTCAAACTAAGATGAACCGACTGAGAGTCCTCTTTCATCTGCAGCTGGTGACATGCCTGCAGAATTCACGGATAGCAAAAAAGTATGAACTGGTTGTTGAGGTCAGTGGAATGATTTGAAGTTATTCGTCAAAACTCCTTTTAACTGATGCAAATTCTCAGACTCAGAAAAATGTGAAAAAAATATGTAAAAGAAAAAGCAAATATGGAAAACTGATTTTCTCCAAAAAATGTATTGATTTGTGAGATCGCGTCTGAAAATGGAGCTGGAGATCAAAACTTAATGAAACTGAGTTGAATACTTGAATACATGTCTTTTTTTTTACATATACTACATTGAACTGAATATTACCTTGTTCCTTTTGAAAGGTCATTTAATTCTATTTTTCTTTCTTTTATAAACGATGTGATCATTTAACATCTAAACAATAAATTTGCCACAAAACCATCTGAACGTATCTGCCTCTTGTTATGTCAGAGTAAACTTATTTTGACACGCAAACTACATCTGCGAGTAATACTACTTCATACTTTAAAAAAATTTCTTTTTTTTTTTTATAAATAATATAAATAAAAAAGTAATAATCAACCATCTGGAGGAATTTTCATTGAGATTAATATTTGGCAAATACAAAAACAAGGAGATGAATTTTAAAAAATCATTTGTATTTGATCCTTTATTAAAAATTGTTAATCTTATAACTTATACAGAGAATTCATTTAAACATTAGCATGCTGGAACAAACCAATGTCCTCCTTAAGGAAAAGACCCAAGGGATACAAAGGTTTTCTCTTCCTCTCTCTACTATGCACTTTAGGGTGTTCCCCTCTATGGAAAAGTTGTCATTTTGTTCAAACCCTGCTGCAAAATCAGGGTTTGATTGGCTTATCAGAAGTGTAATGCCAGAAACAGAGATGTGAATGCAGAAAAAAAAAGTAAATATATACATAATTTAAGTCTAATAAAAATACATTCTGCAACATTGTTAAAGGGTTAGTTAACCTAAGGAAAAAAAAGAAAATCAAACATTTGAACTAATTTGCCAATCAGGGTTTAAAGAGGCCATTCCATGACAAATCAGCTTTTTGAGCTTTTAAGTGTGTCATAATGTTCATTCATCACTATAGACAACCCCTGATCGATGATGATCCATTCACACATTTCCGAGCAATCCTCAGAAAACCTGCGCTCTCAACTGCATGCCCTCCCATGCCCACGAAAACGAGGGGATCCTCACATGCTTACATCACAAGTTGACTCCAGGAAGAGTCTGCTTCAATCACAGGCTAACACAAGCACTTTCTCCGTGAAGCTAGCGGTGATCAGCTAGCTTCACAAGCCCCCGCACCCTGTGTAGAGAGCTAGTTTAGCGATGACCAAGACATGCTCATTTGATTTAGCATTCAAACTTTGTCAAGAACTTCTGGTGAGGAATCTGCACAACATGTTGGGATGGATCCTGAACATATTTCTGGGAGGTCAAGCAGACAGGGGTTATTAGGAAGACGGCTGCAGAAAGGGAGCAGACTATTTCCTGGTGGAAGCTGGAGAAAGAGAGCGACAAATTAGAAGAACTGGTTTGAACATGAATTATTGAGCAAAGGTAGAAAGGTACATGCGAAAGAGGATTTTTTATAAGAAGATTGATGATGCTTCAAAGAGAAAAGAAACGTTCAAAGCCAGTGCTAATCAGAACAATGTTCTCGTCATTTCAATAAAGCCTGAAATGTTTATATGGTGTCTGCATTTTTTTTTTACAGAATTTCACCACTAAATGAACCCATTAGCCATTACCATTCTGTCTGTGGCAAATTTTGGGGATAAACGCCCATGCTGCACAGTATGTACATCAATGAAAAAAATTGGATGTTTTTTTTTCTGTGGGTGACACGCTGACGAGACCGGCTCTAGGCTGATTTCATTAAATAGGCAGCATCTTCAAGGAGCAAAAGGCGGTGTCTCATAGATTGAGTCGTTTTACTTCCGGGTATGAAAAGAGTTTGCAAAAATAACTTGTATTTAATAAATATTTTTTTGTGTGTTCCATGGGTAATATATGATCATATATGGATATGGTATGGCCCCTTAAAATAAAATAAAAAAAAAAAAAACTTTGCTACAATGAATCAAAGGGAATGTATAACGAATGGATACCAATGTATAAACTAGCAAATGTAGTTGTTTTATTGACAACAAGTTAAAAAAGAATACAAAATAACTCATCCATTATTTACTAAGAAGATAAAAGGCAAATCTAATGTTCGGGCCTCATTTAGTTGTAATCCCAAAACACACTGTGACCTGAGTAAAATAAGAATAATGCCATTTATAACACAAACCCCCAGACTCACCACAAGAGGACACAAGAAGGGGAGCACATGCACCCAAGGTTCTCCAGAACCCCAATGGAGGTTGTCCGTTCCCTGGATGACTTGATAAACGCCACTCAGACAGGGCTGGAAAGCCTACAACTAGAAGCGAGAAAAAGGGCGCAGGACCACAGAGAGCACGTCCCAGCTTAGATACAGACCGCGCCCCCAGAAAACTGTGTTTCAGTCCAAGGTTCCAAAGACCATACCTGCTCTAGATGAAAGACTCAAAGAGTCCTGAGCTAATTCCCATCAGTTCCTTCAGAGACAGTCCGGGGCCTCCCCAAAAATGCCTCCACTGGAAATGATTTATGACTGATAAAAAAAATCAGGAATCCAGCATTCAAGAAAAGTGTTGTTTACTTGCATTGATATGACAGAGTAGTTATTATATACTGTGAGGCAAATTTTCCTACATTATTGTGCTAGAATTGTGTTTCTTCAATATTTGCTACAATATTTTGCTGTAAGAGTTTGGCCTGCTGAGTCATGAGGGAGTTGAATGATGAGAGTGTGTGAGGCTTTGCTCACCTTGTATAAAGGCTGCAAGCTTGTCCCCATTTGGTAATGGAGCGCAGTCATGCAAGGACTTACTCTCCTCTATTTGTTTGGTGTCTGCATGGACACAGTTTCTGGCTGTGACACATTCGCTCTGTTCAATATGCCTAGTTTGTTCAAGCCAGGTGATATCATGATTGGAGGGATTTTTCCCATTTTCAACAAAGAGATTAGCAATACTATAGTGTTTGAAAGGGAGCCTGGAGGAACTGTTTGTTCAGGGTATGATTGGACAAAATGGTTTAAATACCTAAACTCTTTTTGCTATATTTTGTCTTTAACATCACAATTTTTTCCACCAGATTTGATCTACGAGCTTTCCGGTGGACCCAAGTGATGATATTTGCCATTGAAGAAATCAACAAAGATCCTGCTTTTCTTCCAAATGTATCTCTTGGTTACAGAATCCTTGACTCCTGTGCATCTCCTACAAATGCTCTGCGTGCAGCATCAACGCTCGCTGCTGGACCACAAGGGATAGAATCTCCTTGTCCTCCAGCTATATCTGCTCTCATAGCAGAGTCTGGATCATCCCAGTCCGTCGCAGTAGCAGGAGTTCTCGGACCATTTCAACTACCAATTGTAAGATGTTAAATAAGATGATGTTATCCTCTTTTTCTTCTAATGTGTGTATTGGATGATGCTAAAAACCTGTATTCTTCATTTTCTAGATAAGTTATTTCTCAACGTGTGCCTGCCTGAGCAACAGGGATAAATTTCCAACCTTTTTTCGGACGATTCCTAGTGACTATTTCCAGGCCAAAGCTTTGGCAGCTCTGGTTAAACACTTTGGCTGGAAGTGGATTGGAGCCATACAATCAGACAACGACTATGGCCGGAATGGGATCCAGGCTTTCATCGAGGAGGTTAAAAAAATGGGGGTTTGTGTTGCCTTTGTGGGGACGGTCCTGCGTACGTACTCGATGAGTAAAATTCTAGATGTGGTGGAAATGATCAAACAATCGTCCGTCAAAGTCATCCTGGCTTTCGTTCCTGAGGGAGATTTTTACCCTTTAATGAAAGAGTTGTCGAGGCAGAACATAACAGGGATTCAGTGGATTGCAAGTGAAGCTTGGATAACAGCAGCTCGACCCTCAACGCCCGAAATGTTCCCTGCTTTTGGTGGCACTCTGGGATTTGTTGTCCAAAAGATGGCCATACCGGATCTACAGTCATTTCTTAGGAACATTAATCCTTATGCTGACCCAAATGCCGCCTTTGTGAGGGATTTCTGGGAGGTCATGTTCGGCTGCAGACCTGTCTCAACTGGAATTTACACTGGAACAAATAAAATATGCGAAGGAAATGAGACATTAATGAACTCTCAGGATGTCTTTTTTAATGTCACACAACTGAGAGTGTCTTATAATGTGTATAAAGCTGTGTACGCCATTGCACATGCTCTCCATGAGCTTGTATTCTGTCAATCAGTCGACAGAAAACCTGCAAGGCCCTGCATGAACGTGTCAGAAATTCAACCTCAAGAGGTAAACAAATATATGTATTCCTAATAAAATCTGCATCAATTTAAAGTTTGACAATGTTTTAAAAATTGGCATACTTATTTGTTTTGTTTTAGGTTACCGATCACATAAAGCATGTGAATTTCAGGAATCGGTTTGGGGACAGTGTTTTCTTTGATCAAGATGGTGACCCTCCTGCTTCTTACGACATTATAAACTGGCAGCTTGACAATGGGAAAGTGCAGCACGTGACTGTGGGACAGTTCATTTCAACTCAAAGTGGAACTTATAAGCTTCAGATTGATGAAAAAAAGATCGTTTGGATGACAGGGCAGATGGTAAAGATACAAAAACACTTTTCTTCACTATCTATTGTGATGATTCTTGACATTAAACATAGAAATACAAACTAAATTTGTAATTTTTTATTGTTTATTCAACTTTTTTTTTCTTCTACAGGTTCCTAAATCGGTGTGCTCTGACGTTTGTCCAATGGGAACTCGGAGAGCTTCAATTAGGGGAAAAGCCACCTGCTGTTTTGACTGCATTCCATGTGCTGATGGAACTATATCTAACTCAACAGGTAGTTACATACATTTTAAAGTGATTTGTAGAAATTGTTTTAGTGTACATAGCTTAGTGTTTCTTAGGTTGAATTATATGCTTGGTGTGTTTTTACATCTGTAAACAACACAATTCATGACAGATTATTTCCGCCAAAATATGTTCCAACTTTGAACAACTATTTACCCTCGTTTCCACTGAGCGGTCCGGTACAGTTCGGTCCAGTACGGTTCAGTCCAGTACGGTTCGGTCCGGTACGGTCCAGTAAATTCTGCCTAACGTTTTCCCTCATTTAAGCCTTGCTACCACTGAGCAGTTTGTTTTCACGGCATATTTGTGGTGTAGACCGCTAGAGTCTCATTGCGTCATTGTAGTGCAATGACTAAAAAAGCAGCAACAACAACTTCAGCTCGTCTTTTTCTTCATTGCTTATTGTACATCATGTATAACAGAAGATTATGGGCGGCTAAGAAGAATACCGGAGTCGCTAGCTTAGTGCTAAATTGGTCCTTTCTAATTTTCTATGGACCGGTATGGGTTGGTTCTATTTAATGGGTCCATTTTACAAAAGAAACGCTCCAAAACCAGACCGTACTGCTCAGTGGGAAACAAGGCATTTGATGCTTTGCAAGTTTCACGCTGCTTTTTGTGTTTGCATTCAATAGGTGCTGCAGATTGTACACCGTGTCCACAGGAATACTGGTCTAATGAAAGCAAAGATGAGTGCATACCAAAGAAAAATGAGTTTCTGATGTATACCGAGCCCATGGGAATCGTTCTTACAGTTCTATCCCTGCTAGGAGCCTTCCTCTCTCTGATCACAATGGTGATTTTTATCCACTTCAGGGAAACCCCTGTAATTAAAGCCAGCAACTCGGAACTCAGCTGCTTTTTGTTGTTTTCCCTTTTCCTGTGTTTTCTCTGCCCTCTAACCTTCATCGGCAGGCCAACGGTGTGGACGTGCATGCTGCGCCACACTGCTTTCGGCATAACATTTGCATTCTGCATTTCCTGTGTCCTGGGAAAAACTACTGTTGTTGTTACAGCTTTCAAAGCCAAGCATCCTGGAAATAAAGCTGCAAGAAAATTTGGTCCGGTACAGCAAAGGATCATTGTGTGCTCCTGCACAATGATTCAAGTAGTAATTTGCATTTTGTGGTTGAGGCTCAGCCCACCGTTCCCAGAAAAGGTTTTCAGATACAGTAACAAGAAAATAGTTTTAGAATGCAACACAGGCTCAGAAGCGGCCTTTTATGTCGTCCTGGGATACATTGGAGTCCTTGCTGTGATATGTTTAGTCTTTGCATTCCTTGCAAGGAAACTGCCGGATAACTTCAATGAAGCCAAATTTATTGCCTTCAGCATGCTGATATTCTGCGCCGTGTGGATCACCTTCATCCCGGCATATGTCAGCTCCCCTGGAAAGTTTACTGTGGCTGTGGAAATTTTTGCAATTCTTTCATCTTCATTTGGTTTGTTAATTTGCATATTTGCACCTAAATGTTACATAATACTGATCAAACCAGAGAAAAATACCAAGTCGCATGTTTTAGGACCTAATATTCTCAAGCATGGACACCACAAAAATTCTATGTATTTCAAGTGAAGGACTAAATTATTATTTTTTTCTGCTGGGTTTTATTTGTGTGTTTTCAATAACACATGTCATGTGTTCATCATTCAAATTAATCTAATAAACAATGTTATGAAAAAATGTTTACTTTCATAAAAATCAAGGACTACCATTGAAACTAAACTGCACTTAGTGATCTTATATCTTTATTAAACTAGTGAAATAGCTCTGTATAAATAATGAACGTGTGAAAGAAGTGAGAAACAACAATTAGAGAAGCTGATTCATGCTGAGGGATTGACTCAAATGTTCTAAGTTTTTATATTTAACTCCGTACCTAAAACAATGTTCTTTTCTTAAAATGTTGCACTTTTACAGTTTACTTCTTGTACTTTTCTTTATGTGGTGTTTGTATTATGGGGGGTTACTTCTATATATATATTTTTTTCTCATTTACTGCATTTTGTCAAAAGCTTTGACACCTCTATAAAGCACTTCAAGGACCCACTCTGATGAATATTGTGTTATTTGTGTTTTAAAGTGTTCTTGGAGCCTTTCTCTCATGATGGAGGACATACGTAAAGAAAATTAAGATTAAATTTGTATTTCTGAGTATTTCTTTCAAATAATTTTCTGAAATGCTATACAAAGATAGTTCATTGCCTTGGTAGGTGTTCCAGGGCACACTTACTTGTTTGCTCAAACCTATGGTTACCAGGGTGCTTCTTTTTTTTTTTTTTTTTTTTTGTTCTTTCATTTAATAGACTTTCTTCTGTGATCTTCAACACCAGATTTTAAGAGTCGTTGCTTTAGGAGAGACCAACAACCTCGCAACCACACAGGCTGCCTTCTGCTACATACTAGACGACACAAATGATGGGAAACGCAAACACAGCCTACTATATGATTCAGTATGGACTAATGGGTAACTGTGTTTTGGGTGTACATTTTTTTTTTCAAACAATGGTTTCAGAGGAAGTTATCCGATTCCCACTAATTTCTTAAAGTGCAATGCTAAAGGCAATGTTACGCAGCCCACACAAACAGGACATGTTGTTTTCATGGTGATAAGTACACAACCTAAATAACATGATGTCATTGTTCTATTTGCTTTTTTCATGTGTTGCACATTTGGTAGGTTTATTGTGAGTCAAATACGTTTTTAAACAAATAAATATCACTATGCGATAGACACGTCTTTTATTACTAAAAATGTCTGTGTTGATTTTTTACAATTTGACACAGAACTCATTTATGTTGTTCTATGGTGGATTCACAAAATTTTTCAATAATCTGGAACTGTGAAAACCAGTTTCATTTTTTAATTTTTGTATTTAAACATTTCTGTAGTACAAAAAGTGATTTTTTTTTAACAGCATACCAACTCATGAGGCTAGAGGACAAAATAAATGTCAGTAAAATTTAAAAGTTTGATGGAATTCAATTTATTTTTGCACAAAAATGAACAAAGATCAAAATGTGCGCATGTAACTTGAAATAAGGCCATTTTACATATTTTCATTTTATTTTTGCATACTTTTCTTCTTGCAATTTTTATCTGGTCTCAGCAAAATAATGTAACACTTAGGAGCAAAGATGCAAAGCAGAAGCCCAAGAGATGAAGCTAAAATTGCAAAAACATGAACAGCCACAGTGTACTTTCCAACTGTGCTCATGTAAACAGGAATAAAAGTTATCCACACGGCAAAAAATATCAGCATGCTGAAGGTTATAAACTTGGCTTCATTGAAATTGTCAGGCAGTTTCCGGGCCAAAAAGGCCATTGCGAGGCACATGCAAGCCAGGAAACCGATGTATCCAAGAACGCACCAGAAGCCGATTTCTGAACCAGTGACACACTCGATGATGATTGTGGAACTGTGGTAGTTTGTGTTATTATTGGCATGAGGGGGAGCGGTGAGCAGCCAAGAGAGACAGACTAATACCTTGAAAAAAGAAAAATCAATAAATAAATTAGAATTGTCACTTAAAAAGACATTTATTGTTCAACTTCAAAGTTTAATTAACCTGGATAGCTGTTCCAAGAAGAACACTTGCTCTCTGCTGCTTGGGCCCAAACCACTTCATGACATTACTACCTGGTAGTCTGGCTCTAAAAGCCATAAGGACCACAGATGTCTTGGCCAGAAGGCAGGATATGCAAAGGGCAAAACTGATGCCGAATGCAGGAAACTTGATGAGGCAGAGCCAGTCTGACGGCTCGCCGATAAAAAGTAAGCCCACTAGGAAGCAGATGGCCAGAAACACCAGGAGAAGGAAGCTGAGTTCCATGTTGTTTGCCCGCACTATGGGCGTGTCTTTATATTTAAAAAACACGGCAACCACAAAAAGGGACACACAAGCTCCAAAAACAGACGTGGCACACAGGAGAATACCCAAAACATCATAGTAAGACAAATATTCAACGGTCTTTGGGATGCAAGCTTCTCGAGCTGCATCGGGCCATGTGTCTTCTGAGCAGGGCGAGCACTCGAGAGAATCTGGAAATGTAGAGAAAGTCATACTGTAGCGTTACTAAGGCCTTTTTGATTGCTATATGTTTTTTTTGTTTGTTTGTTTTTACTATTTTTGTCTACGAGGTTTCCATTAAAAGTTGTGTGAGGTTAGAGCAAAGGGAAAAAATTGAGTATTTTCACACCTGTGGCATTACTGATTTCTCCTTCAGCACAGGGGATGCAGTCGTAACAGCAGATCGGCTCCCCTTTTCTCCTGGCAACACGGAAACCTGGAGGACAGCTCTCACTGCAAACAGACTGGAGAGCCTGGAGGGCAAAGTTCTGCACCTCAGGAATAACTCTGAAACTTTTGTTATTTTTTGTTACTCAAGACAATTATAGTTTTTATAACTGAACTAAATCAGACCTCAGTCGTTTTCAACATAAAAATGTGCTGGTGTCTATGAAAGTATATCCCATTATTTAGATTTACTGATGACTTTCTGTGGTAAAAAACAATTGTGTACTTTCATGAAACTACACTGAAAAGGGGAAACTCATAAGCACAATTAATACATGTTTATGATTTTATTTATTTTAAAACTATTTTATAATAATTTATTTGTATAATTTTATTTTTATATATGAGTATAGTGTTTATAATTTTGTTTTAAAATATATTTTCATAATTCTATTTTTATAACTATCATTTTCATCACTACTCATTAATATCATTAAAATAATTGTGTTTTTAAATATGTATTTCATCAAATTTATCCCAGGTAATACCTTATGTTTCTAAATCTAACTATATCAGCAACCCCTAGCAACAGTTTAACTGAGCCATTAATAAACAGTGAATAGAGCAGCCTTAGAGGAGAGCTTGGCCTCAAACCATTTCGATGTGAACACACCTTTTGTCCAGCAGGCCACTGGATCATCGAGTCATTTATGACCAGGTTTTGTCCAGAGGGCAGAGAGGCGTCGTAGAAACCTACTTTCACCAAACTGAGAGAGCCATCAGGCATCTGCTGCCAGTTCATGAGATCATAATACGCAATGGGGTCACCGTTTAGATCAAAGTTGACTTCCTTTCCAAGCACAGAAAAATTGGCATGTTTCATATAGTGGAGAAGCTAAAGAAAAGAGAGAAAATGTAAGTTACTTGAGCACAAATCACAAACTATTCTGTTTACATTTATATAATGCACTCTCTCTATATATATCAGCTTATTTCACCTCCCAAGGTCTAAAATTCTTTGGGTTGGCACAGGATCCATTCTGAAAAGGCCCTTCTCCATCTTTACAATTACTCATATCCTGTAAGGCATGAGCCACCAGATACACCGCCTTGTAGACATTATAGGACACTCTTAGTTGAGTTACATCAAAATATGGCGAGTACACATCATCCAACTTCTCTGTCCCTTTACACGTCTTTCTGTCATGGTTGGTGTCTTCCCCATGGTAATGTGTGTTAATCGAGTCATTCAGGCGACATTTGAATGTTTCCTCCCAAAATTCTGTCAAAAATGCAGTTTTATGAATGGATAATGGATCGAGACTTGTAAGATGTTGGTGTAGACCCGGAATCACATCAGCTCTCTGGATGGCAAATCCCAACGTTCCTAAAAGGAGCTTTCCAGACTTTTCCCATAGAGACTTTGCGGTGGCCCAGGCCTCACTGGCAATCCACTGAAGGCCTGTCATGTTTCGACGCTGGACCTCTCTCAGAATGCCCTGCATTTCTGATTCTCCAGAAAAATTGATGATCACTTTTGAAGTTTTTGTCTAAATACACAAATTTAAAACAAAGTATTGCAGATCAAGGGTTAGACAGGCTTCCATACAGATTTTTTTGGACCATTTACTGAAGCTTTTGAGCAAACACCCATCATGATTCATATTTTTTTTTCTGCATAAGGATTACATGGATGTAAGGTTACCTGGATAACATTGAGGAGCTCATCAAGAGCCTGCTGGTTAAGGTCTACAGGGTAAAAATGAGTGTAAGCGGCGCACACTCCATAATGCACTGATTCCTGGAGGAAAAGCTGGATGGCAAAAGTGGCATAATCTGACTCCACACCAATGAGTCCCACCCAGGTCCAGCCAAAATACCTAACCAGCTGAACCAAGGCTCTTATTTGGAAGGCGTCACTGGGCATTGTGCGCATGAAGGTGGGAAACTCCCTTTGGCTACTCAGACAGCTGCAGGATGCAAAATAGCTCACCTAGTGTTACAGCAGAACAGTGGTTAACATTTAGCCCTGCGGTTTCTGAAAAGATGTCAAACACAGATCACATGTCAGCTAACAATGTTTTTCTTGGGTCTTTGAAAGCATTCAATGGTGCAGAATTTCCCTGTAAAGGGGAAGGTGCATACATACTTTATGAAACAGACTCTTAAAGCCTAAAAAGATGTTTACCCTCTCAACATTAGACGTATCAGATTGCATATAGAGCCATAATGCATTTACGGTGACAGGAAATCTGTAAATTACTGGGAATTAAACTGTCAGAAACCCTTTTTCCAACAAAACAGTCTGATAATCTTACCAGGGGAATATGGAAAGACCCCAGACTTCTTAACAAAGCCATGGACACCCCAGAGCCAGCATCTCCTATGATTACAGAGGACACCCTCCTGTCCACAGCTGCACAGCCCAAATTAGTTGTGGTTTCAATGCTCAGATTTCCTCTAATACTCTCAGTTGGGAGATTACTCTCCGGCTGGCCATTCACTAACTGCAAGGTTGCTCTCAAAGACACAGGAATGTCATCACAGCTGTCCCGAATGTGGAAACCCAAGGTGATGTTTGATAGAAAGTCGCTGCGTTTGTTGATTTCTTTGATTGCAAAAGTCATGGTATACATCCAGCGTAAGGCTCGAGAGCTGAAACTGTGGAGAAACAGAGTGCAAACATCACATCCTCATACACACAAAAAAACCTATTTCCATTTAAAAAAGTCAACATAAATCACAACAACCATCTATAACTCACTAATTGTATGAGTTAGGTGGTGGTTTTGTTTTGTATGTCAGAAGAGACGACACAGGACTAAAATGTAGAGGGAACAATCCTCCTATCACTACGTCTCCATCTTCATACAGACTCAGTTCCTCCTTTTCTCCCAAAAACACACAGCTGTCTGCTTCACCAGCTGTGCAAGAACTTCCACTAAAAAGAACAATAAAAGCAAGAACATTTGCAGCCAGCAATGCCATGTTTGCAGAAGACTGTCATATTTCCGGAGGAAGCCGAATTATATAGTCGAGGTGACTCGCAAATCTCAGGGCAACGCCTCGACACAACAGGTGACACGCATGCTCAGGTCAGAATTGTTTTTCCTACACGGAAAGACTCCAGTAGGGATCAAAATCTTTTTAAATTGGTTTTAAGTGCAGATGAACAAGTATAAGGTAGATACACTCCAAATGTAAGAAACACACGAAACCAAGAAAATAAAAATAATTGCTATGAGACTGTGAATTCCAAGTAATTTAAGAAGGCCATCAAACTGAGTTGTCCCAGTATTTAAAATAAGTTCCGATAGCGATCAATAGTCATAGGGGCTGCAAGGTGAAACAGTGATTAGCACTCTTGCCTCACAGCAAGAAGGTCATGGTTTAAGTCCCGGCTGGGGGACTTGAAACAGAATCATCATAGGAGGACTTTTCTGTGTAGAGTTTGCATGTTCTCCCATGCATGGGTTTTCTCCGGGTACTCCGACTTCCTCCCAACATTCAAAAACATGCTCCATAGGTTACTCTAAATTGCCCCTAGGTGTGAGTGCAGGAGTGTATGGATGTGTGGTTGGCAACCTGTCCAGATACAAGTGGTCCTAAAAAAAAATATGTAGGGGTCTAGGGATATACTGCGTTACATATTGTATCGTGAGACATGTATCAGGATACATATCGCCAGACTACTGCTAATGCACACCCCTAAAAATGAGTATAGGTTTTTCAATTGACCCTTACACTGTCCATTCATTCATTTATTCATTGTCAAAATCTGCTGCTTTCCTTTCAGGGTTACGAGGTTGTTGGAGTCAACCCAGTTACTGTTGGGCAAACAAGTAGGGAGCAGTTTACATCAATTAAGCTATAAAGAATTTTTCTGGATTGTAGGAGGAAGCCAGAGTTCCCAGAGAAGGCCCACGCATCTGCACAGAAAGGTCCCAGGTGGGATTTGAACCTGGGCCTTCTTGCTGTGAGGCCACAGCGCTAACAACTACAGCACCATGCACCCCACCTTTATACTGGTACTGAAAAATTAACTTATAATAAAATATATATATATATAATATTTGTCAGACGTGCCCTATCTTGATGCTAGCTATACCACTGTAATAATATATTCTTCAGATAATTCACATTTTCCCCATGTAATTCAATTTTTTTGTTTTATTTTGTTTTTAGAGTGTCAACAAACAACAATGCAAAAGATCACCCATTTCCCCCAGGCTTTTGTTGGGAAAAATCAAATAAACAAACGTTTCTCAATTTGTTGTGATCCCTCAGAAACACTGTTTCCTTTAGTCTACCTTTCCTTATTTATTCAAATTATCTGCTTGATTTATCAGTTCTTTCCTTATTTTTTCTTCAGGAATTTATTTTGAAACAATCCACTTGAGTAAAGTAGGCAGAGTTTCTGATAACCAATCAAGGAGCTCGCCTGCCGTTAACAGTGAAGCCGCATTTCGTATAAATAATGACCTGTTCCTTGTCCCCTCTCCTTTATAGGACACCTCCCAACATGTTTACGTTGACTCCACTGTCTTTGCTTTACTCTCTTAATATCCTTACTTTAACACACTCCCCAAGTTTCAGTATCACTTCTCCAGCTCCATCTGACAAACCATGTACTCTGCAAAATAGCTTCCAGCCAGCCTTTACAGCCAATGGTGACTTTGTCATTGGAGGAATCTTTCCCCTTCATTATAACCAGGAAATGCCTGACCTGAACTGCACCTACAGGCCACCACCAGTCAGGTGCAATGGGTGAGCATGGGTGAAGTATTTTCTGCAATTGTGCGCTGTGTTAAGTATTTAAGCCATGAATGTAGAGTTTTAATCATTAAAAACAGGTTATAGGCAAGAATACTTGTTACTTAACTTTGAAACACATGGGATGCATTGATTTTTGTTTTAAGAAATGTTTGTTTTTAAATTTTGAAAGTGAAAAGACCAATGTTGTCAGCAAACATGGAAAAAAGAATAGGGAGTATAAATTTGGCTTTTTTGTGTTTGCTATGTTGATCTGCTGAACAGGTTTGATCCACGGGCTTTCCGCTGGGCTCTCACTATGAAACTAGCAGTCGAGGAGATAAACCAGAGTACGCAGTTATTGCCAAATTACACTTTGGGATACAAAATCTTCGATTCATGTGCGTATCCACTGACTGGCCAAAGGGCTGCTGTCGCTGTGCTGAATGGGATAAGCGAGGAGGAATCTCCCACATGCAGCGGTGCTTCTCCGCTCCTCGCTGTGATCGGAGAATCAGGCTCTGCACAGTCCATTGTGGTTTCACGAATCCTGCAGCCCTTCAGAATCCCAATGGTAATATTAAAAAAATATGTTTTTTTAATACACAGAGGTGTTGGTTTGGTATTTACTTTCATTATTTTGTTGCTGTTTTTGTCATTCTTTCTTGCAGATCAGTTACTTTTCCTCATGTGCCTGTTTCACTGACAGGAGAAGTTATCCAACTTTTTTTAGGGTAATTCCTAATGATGATTACCAGGTAAGAGTTGTGCAGTTTAAAGAAATGTTTTTATTTTTTTATTTTTTATTTTTTTTTGTGCCAGAGACTTGATTAAAAATGCATTATCTACAAATAAAGTAAAAAATGATACCTTCGGGATAATTTAAAGACAAACCACATTACACTAGTATTTGCAATGTTCTCGATAATTTAAATAAAAGAAATCATTTTAAGCTGATCTGAAACATTTTGAAAATTAAAATATATATATGTATTTTATCTCATACGATGAAAAGGTGAAAGCCATTGCTCAACTACTGGTGCGCTTTAACTGGACGTGGGTGGGAGTTGTCCGGGGAGACCATGAATATGGCCGATTTGCCCTGCAAGGCTTACTGAGGGAACTACAAGGTACCAAAGTGTGTGTGGCATACCAGGAAATGATCCCTCTGCTCTACAACCGTCAGAAGGCTCTGGAGATTATGCAGGTAGAGTCAAAGTTGCTCTTATCTTTTTCATAAAGAGTCAAAACCACTCGTGTGGATATTAATTTATACTATAATAGAGGTACAGAGGTAGAGCGGCCAACCTCTGATCGGAAGGTCGCAGGTTTGGTTCTGCCCGCCCATTTGTCAAAGTGTTAGTGGGCAAGAAACTGAACCCCACATTGTGTGATTGTGTGAGTCACATTAGATGAATGTGACTCAGCCTGTAAAGCACTTTGGGCCTTCAAAAAAAGGAAAAGCACTATACAATTAAACCATTTACCATTTATGTAAAAATATAGGACGCAAGGCAAGAATTTTTAGTATGTGGTAATTTAAAGTTTATATTGGTCATTTCTGGCTCGTATTATTCTCTTAAATAGTGATATAACTGAAACAATTTTCTCATTGGGATTGTATTTTGTTTTGGAAAACTTTTCTGTGTGGAGTTTGTATGTTCTCCCAATGCATACTTTGGCTTTGTCCCACCGTCCAAAAACATGCTTTATACTCTAAATTACCCCTAGGTGGGAATTTGAGTGTATATGCGTGTGATTGTGGCTGCCCCAAACACTGGCAACCTGTCCTGGGTGTACCCACAAGTGGTCGAGTTGGGCTACAGAACCCCTATGAACATTTTAAAACATTTAAAAAAAAAAAAAAAAAAAAAAACTTCTCTGCATTTGTTTAGTCATATCATTATTGACATTTTCTGCCCCTCTATGTCTCTTTATCATAGGTAATGAAAAACTCCTTGGCAAAAGTGGTAGTAGTGTTTTCAGCTGAAGGAGAAATGACACCCTTCTTAAGAGATTACATGATCCAGAATATCACTGGAATCCAGTGGGTGGCAAGTGAAGCCTGGGTCACTGCGTCAGTGTTCACAGGCAGTGAGTACTACCCTTACCTGGGAGGCACCATTGGATTTGGCATCAGAAGGGGACACATATCCCGACTCAGTGACTACTTGATGACAGTCAGCCCTGAAAACTACCCAGATAATCCTCTGGTGGAAGAGCTGTGGGAGGCTTTGTACGGTTGTAGCCCACATTTACCTTCTGCCTCGCAGCTACCCCTCTGCACTGGGCAGGAGGAGCTGCTGGTCCAGCACTCAGCCTACATGAACACATCCAGTCCAAGGGTGGCTTACAATGTCTACAAGGCAGTTTATGCAGTAGCCCATTCTCTTCACAACCTTGTTTTGTGTCAGCCGGGTGTGGGGCCTTTTGAAAACAACTCATGTGCTCAAACTAACAATGTGCATCCTTGGCAGGTATGTCCCAGTGTTCTCAAGGTCACACTTGAACTCTGTAGCATTTGAGTATTTACTCAACACATTTGTTTTCAAGCTCCAGCATTACATTGAAGAAGTTAAATTTAAGATGGCTGGGGAGGTGGTCAACTTTGACCTGAAGGGGGACTCTGTACCCTACTATGACATCATCAACTGGCAGAGAGGCACGAGTGGGAACATTGAGTTTGTCAACGTGGGGCTCTTTGATGGAACCAAGCGTGCTGGAGAGGAGCTGGTGATCTACGAAGACAAGATCACGTGGGCGGGGCATCAGAGAGAGGCAAGCTGCTCGCACTGTGTTTTTACCTTCATCAGACGCCAGCTGTTGAAGATCTGTAGGTTAAGATGGAGGTGAGTCAGGTGGCCAGGAAAAAATGGATCTGATGTTAGCCTCTCTCTCTTTGACAATTACTGCTTTGTGCTTTAGAAACAAAATAGTAAGGCGTGTTACACCTTTTTAACTAGCACCTACTTACCACAACTGTGATGAAAATTGATAGTACTTGTCATCCATTTCCTGATGGGAACCTGTTTCCAGGAACTTAATGACATTATATTTATAGACAGGCAGTCCACAAATATCCAGTAAAGTAGAAAACTCTTTCCACAAAAGTGAACCAAAAACACAAAGAACGCACATTTTAGCACAAGCTTGTATAAAGCTATAATCACATCGCCCTCAGCAACGCACAATTAAGCGGCCTCATTGAAGGAAAAGTCTCCATAAACGCATGTAAATATGCTTTTAGGGCTTCCATGCTCAAAAGCCTTGCACAGCTTTGCAAGTTTCCACAACTGTTGCCACGTGTTGTAAATTAAACCAGGCAGAACTTTGACCAATCAGGGACTCCGATTTGGCAGCGATGAATGGATTGAGTCCCTAGTAATTCATTGAAGTTCCAAAGTTTGAAAGCTGATCATCAAGGAGAAATCAGTAAATATGTTTTGTGCCATGCTGGAATTATTTGAAACCAAGGCAGAATCCGAATTGTTACCCTATCTTTTTGCCTTCACTCGACCCGTCCAATTGTAGAGGCACTTAAAGGGAAAGGGGTATCTGAAATCGTTTTTTTAAGGGTAGAGTGAAAGAATTTGAGTTTTGCCTCCCTCCGCCTGTAGGGTAAACTGCATCGTGCTGTGCCGTAGAGATGAGTTTTTTTTAATGTGGATGGCACAAAAGTTTACATTTAAATGTAAGTAGTAAAAACCAGGAGATTTCACAAGATTCACAGACATTTTTGCACCAATCGTCTTTCAACTGTAGCTGGCGGACATGCGCTAGTAGAAAAAAAAAAGAAGAAGCCCCTCCTTGCTATTCCATTGTGAACACCAGGCACCTTCAAGAATCGTGTATCACATGTCCGGTGTGTCCGTTGCTTAAAAGCAATTTAAGACTTTCTTAGAGAGAAAGGGTTATGCCGGTTATTTGTCCTCCTGTTCTTCCTTAGGTGCCAGTGTCTGTATGTAGTGCCAGCTGTCCTCCAGGGTCCAGGAAAGCTGTCCGTCGTGGGGAGCCTGTCTGCTGCTTTGATTGTATACCATGTGATCGTGGCAAAATTAGTAATCAGACAAGTAAGATTAAAAAGTCACGGTGTAAAGCTTTATTGCAATGTCTGTTTGATATACTATAATATCACTACATTTGTTCTTGTTTTCTTTTCCCAACAGATTCAATAGATTGTACATTTTGTCCTGAAGATTTTTGGTCAAATGAAGACAGAACAATCTGCATCCCCAAGAAAGTGGAGTTCCTGGCCTATGACTCCGTGGGCATCGCTCTGACAGTTATCGCTGTGGTGGGAGCTTGTCTCACCATAGGTGTTTTTCTGGTGTTCTTCTGTCACAGAAACACAGCGGTGGTCCGCGTCAATAACTCTGAGTTAAGCTTCTTTATTCTGTTTGCCCTGACGTTTTGTTTTTTGTGCTCTCTTGTTTTTATTGGAGAGCCAACACGTTGGTCTTGCATGCTTCGCCACACAGCCTTCAGCATCACATTCTCACTCTGCATTTCCTGCATCCTTGCAAAGACTCTGGTGGTGCTGGCTGCTTTCACCGCCACCAGACCGGGAGACAACATCATGAAGTGGCTCGGGCCCAAACAGCAGAGGGTTATTATCTTCAGTTGCACTATGGTGCAGGTGATAATCTGTGCTGCCTGGCTCATTGACGCTTCCCCCTATCCATCCCGAAACACAAAATATGAGCGTTCCAAGATTATACTGGAGTGCAGTGTGGGATCCAGTCTTGCATTCTGGTGTGTTCTGGGATACATTGGCCTCCAGGCGTGCCTCTGCTTCGTGCTAGCGTTCCTGGCACGCAAACTACCCGGCAACTTTAATGAGGCCAAATTCATTACGTTTAGCATTTTGATCTTCTGTGCTGTTTGGCTGGCTTTCATTCCTGCCTATATAAGTTCTCCTGGAATCTATGCAGATGCAGTGGAGTCCTTCGCCATTTTAGCTTCAAGCTTTGGCCTGTTGTTTTGTCTGTTCGCTCCGAAATGTTACATTATTTTATTGAAGCCAGAAAAAAATACAAAACAACACCTAATGGGTAAAGAAAAATAAAACAAATCTACAGTTTTCAATAAATCTAGCAATTGACAGCATGTTTTGGTAAACATTTAATCTTCTAGAGATTTAGCATAATGAGTGAGGATGGAGTTATGTTAAAGTTTACAGGAACCAATTTAAAACACAAACACTGAGTAAGAATAACAGAAGGACTGAAACCCACAACTTCACAAGCTATTAAAGTGTGTTCTGATGCTGGCAATATCTGGATTTTGCTTGATTTTTAAAAATGCTACACTAGTAATACACTTCACATTTATGGGGAGCAGTTTAGTGCACCCTTCACAGAGAGTGCACTTTGGGCAAGAGAGGTTTCCCAGGATTCACAGCATCCAGCTGAAGCTGCTCGGGTTGATCTGCTGCAGGGTTCAGGGTGCGAGTCAATAGAAACATTTAAAAATCATCATAAAAAGTTGAAAGAAATATGTTTTTCTATTTTTTAATAGTATATTATAGAATATTGTACTGTATTTGACCAGTTTGCGGTCTAATTTCTTCAGACCCCTAATATAAAGTTAAGTGAATTGTCTCTTTTGTATATTTCTGCTTCAGGTACTATTACTATTTATGTCTGTTTTTTAGACTAAAGAACATGTGTTGTCATCTCAATCATAGATTTTGTGTTTCATTTAAAATTTACATAAAAAGTACAAAAATAAAAAGTAAGATTTTTATGATTACCTATTAACATGAGAATAAAGATTTGATTTTTTTATTCAATGTCATGATGTTTGTAGCATTTTGAGTCAAACATTGGGGCCATAAACAGTAGTTTTTGGAGCTTTTATGCATTCTGTAGTACACATCGCAATACAGTGTTTCTTCAAGTAAATCACTTTACCCGTATAACTTTAAATATGTGTTTGAAAATTATTCAAAAACATCAAAAAGTGAATGAAATAGTAAAGATTTAAAATTCCAACCTTTAATAAAACTCACATTTACATGTGAGATTATGTGGACGGTATAACATTAATAAATTAAACTACTATATTATGTTTAATATCAGATTCTCAGGAGGATTCCAAAATTTTCTTAATAAATGCCATTTCAAGAAGGAAAAAGGTGCACCACTTTGAATCAGTTGTTATAAATGCTCATCCTTTTAAAAACAGTCTATAATAACACCAAAGGCATGTTGACATTTATATAATTTTTTTTATTCTACTCTGTCCAGCAAAGATAAGGGCCTGCTCTTTCAGTGGGACACAGAGTATTTCATGTAGAAGTTCTGCTGTAGCCCCTCTGGCTCTCTCTGCCAATTGCTGGTATTAAAATTTGTTTTCAAAATTCCATCTATAAAAATATGTATGTAATCTATGTTATTATTTCTGTTCAAATCAGTATACATTTTATTTAACCACATAAATTTAAAGTATAAAGGTCAATTAATATCATAGGTTGTTAACAAGACTGTTATTACCCCAACATCCTCTGCTCAACAGGTTTACAGAAATTGTTGCACCTAATGGATCTGCATCAAATAATGCATGCTAAAATACCAAAGTAAAACATTTAAATACAGAATCTAGATGTAGACAACAGCATTTTTATGAAAACCTTTAAATGTGATTATTTTAAATGTAAAGTTTTCAAACGTTTAACGGAATTTCAATCACTTCTGCAACCACCCTCTAGTGGTAGTTCAAAGAACTGCAGAATTGAGGACCTGTGCAGATTTTATTGCTGACGTCGCTTGAAGATGGTAATTTTTTTCTTTTAAAGTGCCTGTCAGATTTGTCAGCATTTCATATCTCTTTCAAATTCACTCTTTAACACTTAACTGCCTTTAGTCTTAGTTAGAATGTTTTCTTAAATGAGATAATCTTTAATGTAATTCTAGTGTAGAATTTAAAAAAGGACAAGGATATGGGGTTTACTAAAGAATTGTATTATGCATTTCAAATTTTAAACAATTTTTCTTCAGATAATTGAGATCCAAAATTGAAAGAGCAAATCAAAAATCATCTAGAATATTTTCCACGAACAACTTTCTTAACATTTCTCTCAGGGTGCAGTAAAATGATGTAACATTTAGGCCCAAAGATGCACAGTAGCAGACCAAAACTTGAGGCTAAAATTGCAAATATTTCTACAACCACAGAGAACTTTCCAGGAGAGCTGATATAAGCTGGGATGAAAGAAATCCACACTGCTGAGAAAATCAGCATGCTGAAGGTGATGAGTCTGGCCTCGTTGAAGGTATCTGGCAGCTTTCGACCAAGAAACGCTAACAGGAGGCACACTGAAGCAAGCAAGCCGATGTAACCGAGCACCAAATAGAATCCGGGAGGCCATTGCTCCTTACATTCCACAACAATCTAGACACAACACAACAAGAGAAGAGGTATTATTAGGGTTTTTTGGATTTTTTTTTTATATATAAACAAACAAGCTTTATAAAAATAATGCCTTGTATACCTTCTAAAGTATTTGTGTGTATTCACATGCACAGTAAAATGTTAAACTGAACAAAGTTTAACTTAAAAAAAGGCTAAAATTTTTGGAAAATTGCTGTTGTTACAATTAAAACATAAAAGTTGATGTACGTCGATGATTATATTGTAAACTCCTGACCTCAAGGGCAGGTATATCAACTTGCTTCCCGGATATCATACCCTACTCAAAGTGGAGACTTTAGCCAACTACAATCAGTCATCATGTTGAAAAATAGACAAGAACATGGACTATCCCTGGTCTTTGTAAGTAATCAATACCCAAATGTCAGTGTCTGTAAAAAAGTACGCTTTTGTCAATTTATTCAGCGTATAAAATCTATGATGACTCTCAGTCTGGGTCAGCAGACTGCACAAATGGATCTCCTGCCCACACTGGCAAAATTAATAAAAAATACCAAAAGGTGGTTCAGCAACCATGTTATGGTGCTAAATTGACCAGCAAACTAACTTGACAATTAACGTTTCTGGAACTCTGAAAACCTTTAAGAGGAAGATGAGAGATACTAGACCCAACAGTGCCAATGAATTGTTAGCTATCAAAGCAACAGGCTAATTGCCACAATGTCATCAACGCTGTGACAACTGTGGACTTAGGTTTGGTTTTTGTCAGTTATGTTCTGGGTTTTGGTCATGTTGTGTTTTGAATTGTCCCTCAGTCACATCAGTTTCAGGCTTGTCATGATTCACAGCTGTCTTCATTTCAGTTAATTACCCTCAGTTTATTTAAGTGTTTGGTCACTTCATTGAATAATCAGTTTCTGTCACGAAAGCCTGGTCTCCTGCATTTGGGTCCTCCACCACCACTTCTTGACAAACTCTAACAAATACTAAAACTAACCAAAGACCCACTCGGATCATCCTTTGATCTATTGTAAAAGTGCTTCCAGTAGTCTTTAAATTAGGATTCTGCAATTTTAGCCAAAATCAAAAAAACCTTTGTCATTTTCTAGGTCATAGTTTCTGCAGAGCGGTAATAGTTCATCAGTGGGGGGGACTGTGGGCACGATGCGACCCCGCCCACTCCTCCTGTTGCGGAAAACTCTCAATTTACACACTCTGCCACTAGCTTACAGCTCCTAAAATCCCAAATCGAACAAATACCGATGCAACAAAAATGATGAGCAATATTAGAGCTATCCAGCTGTACAGTTTTGATCCAGATCCAGTTCAGATGAGGAACACAAAGACATTCATGGATCTAGTCATCTCCAAATGGATGCATCAGAATGGAGTAGAGCAGGGTGCTTGTGGCTTCCTAACATATTTTCTACATCCCACCTATGCTTTTTTTCAAACTTGATGTTTACATCTGCTGCTAATTCACAGCAATTTGAATGAAGAAATACTCAAAAATGTAACTTTTAAGCATCAATGTCTTTGTATATGTCTTCCATCTTTAGAAAAAAATCCTCAAGAACATAATTAAAAAGACAGAAAACACCCTTTCTGGTCTCCTTTAAACTTTTAGATTACTAGGAGACTAAATTTACATAGCTATTTTTCTTAGGCCATTATCATAAAAAATACAAGGGAAAAAGGTGTTTAAATGTGTTGCTCAATGTGTAACATGTCTATGTTTACTTTTTCACAGTTTTTTTCATTTTTATGTACTTTTTAAATGAACAACAAATGTAATTTGGTCTTACTTTTCTAGTTGAAGCTTGATAAGCTGAGTTCCTAAATGGGAAAGGGGGTGCACAAAATAACCAGCCAGCACAGAGACAAACCTGAGGGTCAAACAGAAACATAAAAGTTTCTTTAAAAAAATACAAACAGAGGGATTGAATCAGTGGTAGATCCCCTCACCTGAGGAGCTGTAGTGCAGACAATCATGATTCTTTGCTGAGAAGGACCAAACAGCTTCAGAGCCCTGGAGCCAGGCAGTTTAGTCTGAAAAGCCAGGAGAACTACAATCGTCTTAACAAGGAGGCACGACAGACAAATGACAAAGCTGATCCCAAAGGCTGCTTGGCGGATCCTGCATGTCCACACAGACGGCTGGCCGATGAACACCAGGGAACACAGGAAACAGAGCTTGATTGACAGCAGAAGCAAGAAACTTATCTCTGAGTTATTAGCCTTGACTATTGGAGTAGTCCGGAAATGGTGAAAGATGACGATGATGACTGCTGTCAGAGCAACACCCAACAGAGTGAGGGCCACTGAGATGATACCCATGGAGTCCTTGAAAGACAGGAACTCTTCAATCCCTGCAACACACTTCACCTTTTTTGCATCTGACCAGTAGGACTCGGGACATTTTACGCACTCAGCAGAACCTGAGGGGGACACACAACTGTAAATGAATGTTCAAAAACATTGTCATTATTGATGGTTTTATGATTTGAAGACCTCTACGTGTTATGATGGATTCACACCGGACGTGAATCACATGAAAGGGGCGTCAAGTGTCAATGTTAAATCAATTTGCAGACCCGATAGGAAGTCTTGCGGTGCGATTTGGGCTTCCAGTGTGACAAGGTTGATGTAGTGCGCAAACCAATCAGGCACTCAACTTTGGACATGTGACATTTTCAGGGACTATCAATTCAATTCAATGTGATAGATTCAATATGGCTGCTTGATGAAAAGATGTTAGTCCTAAACTTCCATCCATTTTTTTTACCTGCTGGGGCAGTGGAGTTGCCAGAGACTGTGACGGTTACTGTTAGGCGAAGGCAGGATACACCCTGGACAGGTCGCCAGCCTGTCAAAGAGCCTATGGAGCTGGAGCGATCAAGTCTGCTACGCTAGCCAGCCGCCTGGTGGATAGCGTAGCATGCTAGTTAGTGCCACCACCCAGGGTCCGCCAGAGCTAGCAGGGCCTCCGGCCTGGCTGCCAGTCCCTGGGCAGCAGCACTTATATGCTGGCCTGCTGCCAGTTGGCTCCCCGTCAGATGGAGAGCCGCTGACAGACACGGTGACGTGATTTCCAACACCTCTGTAGAGCTCTCCAAAACATATAAACTCAGGCCACTCTCTCAACATCATTCATGTCTTTCATGATGTGGCATCAAATCAAGTCCAGAACAACTTTGATGGTTGTTTCATGGCAGGGGTGTCGAGGTGTCGAGCAGTAAATTTGACGCTCAAGAGAGGCGGCAGGCAGGAATTTGAGGCGCAAATCGCGTCTGGTGTGAATGTACCATTAGGCATGGATTTTTTATTTTTATTTATTTATTTTTTTAGAAAACATCTGGAAAGCAAAGCTAGCACATGCTACCTGTCTCATTACTGATCTCTCCATCTGCACAGGGCAAACAATCAAAGCAACACTGGGGTTCGCCTTTACGTCTGGCCTGCCTGCTGCCTGGGGGGCATGGTTCACTGCACAAAGACACGGGCACCTGAACAGTGAGGAAAAGCACTGAACTGTAGAACCTTAAAAACCTGACACATTTTTAGTGTAATGATTATATCAAAATAAACAAAACGTACCTCTGTATGTCCTTCTGTCCATATAATGTTGCTCTGGTTTAGCTGCAGCTGGTGTCTCAGTGGAGCTGAGCCATCATAACTTCCCACTTTAACAAATCTGGAGGCATCACAAGCACAGTTTAACTCATATTTGCAAATATATAAATTGCTTTTGTTGTAAACTTTAAAAACTTAGATAAATTATGAAATTATATGAAATATTTGACCTCATTTTGCCTTGTTTGTCCTTCTGCCAGTTAATTATGTCATAAAGAGGAACAGGCTCTCCATTGGAGTCAAAACATACTTTCTCCCCAAATTGGTTAGTGAAATTCACCAACTTTAGATGATACAGCAACTATGAAAAGGACACAAGAAAAAAATGTTGTGATATACATACTTTTAAAATTACCAAGTAAGTACAAACATGATGACACACACCTGTTCAGATGTAAACTGCTTGTGTTTATCACACCTTTTCTCACTCTGTTCTGCAGAATCACAGTTTAGCAAAGCATGCAGAGCGTGAGCAATGGCATAGACGGCTTTGTACACATTATAGGATATTCTAACTCGGGATACATCGATATAACTGCTGCCTGTAAGACTCAGATTCTCAAAACCTGTACAAACAGGTGTTTCTGCAAAGCTGTTACTTTTCAAAAAGGCTTTCTCCTCCACAGAAGTAACGTTTTGGATTTCTGCATTAGAAACAAATGCATCCAAACCACTTAAGTTGAGATCATTTTTTATGGCTCTGTTTTCTTCAAACTGCAGCTTACAACCAAACTGATCTTCCCAGAACATGTTGATAAATTCCCTTCCTGGTTCAGCAGACGGGTGAATGTTCAGGAGGAAATTTTCTAAACTGGGGATGTTGACACCAGGAAAAGAGAAACCCAATGTTCCTTCTAGAAGAGAGTGGAAGTGGGGTAGTGTCAGAAGGGTAGCAGTGACCCACGCTTCGCTCGCAACCCACTGCAAATGTGTAACGTTTCTTTGAGCAAGCTGGAAAGGAAAGGATACAGAAGTTAACTTCCACCAATGTTCAATGCAGTTAAATCAGCTGATACACATACTTCAAAAAACAGATCAAGAAGTTGTCCCTCTGTGGCAAAAACCACCACAACCCGAGCAACTGAACTCTGCAGTCTGTCTGCCATTTCCTGTATTTCAGTCAAAGTGGAAGATTTTGGAATAGTAAGGTGAAATGCCACACAGCCCCCTTGTTTTTGAAACTGAGTGGTAAATGCTTGGATGCCATACTGACTGTAGTCATCCTGCAAGGGGAAAAAAGTTATAAAAAAGGTTTAAGACAAATAATAAAAATATATATATATATTAAAGCTTTAACTGACTGTTGTTCCAATTGTGCCCAGCCACCGCCAGCCTAAGAACGTGACAAGCTGCACAAGACCCCTGACTTGGAAGATGTCACTCGGCACGGTTCGCAGAAATGACGGGTACATGCGCTTGTCGGTGAGACACGTACAAGTGGCAAAATAACTCACCTGAGAAGACAAAATATTCATTATTTTAAGGTTGTTTTAACTAAACATAATTTAACAAATTTAAAATTTAATTTAAAATAAAATCAAATGCAAGAAGTAGGACATATTTTGTGAATACTCTATATTTTTGTGCAATTCTTACCAGCGGAACGCTGAAAGGCCCAAGAGCTTGAGCTACAGCTCTTGTTGGAGAGGATGATGCGAGACCGATCACGGCAGAAACAGGAGAACCATAGAGACATGCAGAGGTTTCAGACCATGTTGTTCTCATCTCCTGTTCTTTGTTATATGTTGTCAAATTCCCTACTTTTCCAGGATTCAGAGGCGTTGCACTGGTGACCTCAACAGACTGTAAACGCTCAACATTTCCTTCAATTGCCATTGTTAAAGTCTTTTCAGTGGGTTTTATTTCACTTAGCTGATTTGTCAGAGGTATGGATGAACTGATCAAAGGGAAAAGGGCTTTTAGGCTGTGGTGGACATTATCACAGCTGTCTGTTATCCGGTAGCCGAGTGTAACACCTGGCAACAAGACTGAGCTGTGGTTGATTTCTTCCACAGCAAACACCATAGTCATCAGCCAGCGGAAGGCTCTCTGATCAAACCTGCAATGCATTAATAATGTCATCCTTTATTTTGGAAAAAAACACATTCATATAAATCTGATGCAATCAATGAATAATAAATACTAAATCTACATACAGTAGGTGTTGACTTGAAGACTTACCCTGTGCAAGGTGTGGTTTGGGGTTTGCTGTGGTAGCTGTGCTCGGGCTCAGAAGCCTCATAATGTAAAGGGAAAAGCCCTCCAATGGTAACATCTCCTTCTGACTGCAACATCACAGGATGGCTGTCTCCCAATGTCACACACTGAGATGAACCAGAATCAACCTCATTACCTGCCAGTCTAAATTGTATGACCTCCTGATTTGTCTCAGCCTTTTCCTTGATACTGAGTGTTTCCTGTCCTATTGAAGAATAGGAATAACCTGACAACCCAGCAACAAAGATGCTGCCCACAAAGACATGCAGCAAAATAGAAGTCTTGAAACCTAGAGGCTGATTTTCCATGCTGACCCCATACAACCTGTGTTGTAGCTAATGAACTGCCAATGCCGACAATGTGCACGAACTGCACATTAAAAGCTGTGTGGATGTGTCATTTCATTGGTCATATGAGTCATCGCCAGTTAAACCAATCATATCCAAAACAGGGAAAGAAAGTGACTTCTGTTACAAAAACTCAAAAAAAAAGGTCTTACAATATGGGATGCTTTGAATGGAATAATGCAGAACACACGTGTCTTAAGCAAACTTGAAACTTTATTGTGTATAGAATCATGCCAATGTTATTTCTTGCATCCCATTTAAAAAAAAGAGAAAATAACTTTAATGAAAGTTTCCATTACTGGCAACAAACTGGTTTCATCTTAATGCAGTATTCTCACTGGGCGTTTGTTCAAGAACGTATTATATGCACGTTCTTCAACGAGCATTTAGCCCATGGTGTTCACAACAGGCTAGGAGGGAGGGGCTTCCTTTTCTTCTTCTACTGTTTACCATCGCATGTCAGACACATTTGGAAGAAGAGGCTTGGAGCAAAGGTTCATAGCTGTGCAAATACAGATTTCTGGCATAAAATTCTGTCCAAGCACAAACCGCAATTATTTTCTCCTCTATGATCATTTTTCGAGTGGTTTTCCGTGAGTTAAAAAAAAAAAAAAAGACGTGTTTTGTTTATCTCTTTCTCTCTTTCCCTTATTTTGTTTTGTATAAATAAGAAAAAATTAATAAAATATGATTATGATTTAAAAAAAATGCTATCCAAATGCCACTGTCAAATCCAAGTCCCTGATTGGTCAAAGTATGACCTGGTTCAAAGGAATTCAAAGGCCATTTGCAGTCTCAATAATGTCAAGAAACTAATGCTTTATTAAAAAAAAATGTACAGTGCACATAACATCGCTATATTTCATCCTTTTAGATTTAATATTTGATGAATTTCACGTTTATCTATCATCTATTTTTTGTTAAAATATAACAAAACCGCACTGAAAAGACAGACGCAGTAGCGCTGTCTCAACAGAGGGGGCGCTCGTGAGCTCGCGTTGTTCCTCTTTTGTTACTAATAAAGTTTTTTTTAATAAGAGCCCGTATGTTATGTTTTGCTTCGACTGACTCCAAAATGGCGGATATAATCTTATTAAAATTATTTAAGGTTGGACTTTCATTCAAAACAATAAAATAATAATTACCGAATGACTATTGCTGAACCAACACAAGTTTATTGAGCCTGAGAGACTTGTAAAGCTAAAAGAAGGACTTCTACTCTAAAGGAACAGCAAATGGACTTCATTTACAAGTAAAGGTGGGTTTACAGTCTGCGTGTGTGAGAAAGCATCCTCCCAGCACTGTCTGTCATAGTATGTAGCATTAACTTTGGTGTGTTTTATTTTGGCTTTGAAAAAGTAAACCTTCACACCACTGATTTTCTGCTACATGATTCATCAATAACCGGATCAGTGTCTTGCTAAGAGCAAAGGTTTTTGTAACAGGGTTGGGTGGATATTGAGATGTTCCATGGATAATTATTATTTGAAATATTTAGTATAGTAAAACAAGTTTTCTCATAGCTCCCACGTTCAAATAAAAAAATAAATAAATTAATAATACAAATAATAAGTTTAATTTTAAGCAAAAGTTGTTATTTTATTTAGGTTTCATTTGAATATAACATTGTAGGGGTAGTAAAAAGGAAAATGGCATTTTAGTACTCCAAATTCATGTCATATTTTCAAAACTGTTTTCAAGCATGTTGTTGACTGACATTATTTACTGACTTGGTTAAATGGGGCAGAGACAGTAAGTTTTCTTCTTTTTGTCCCTTTTCATTTTCACTTTTTTAAAAACCAAGATTATTGTAAAACTCCTTTTGTGTGCTTTGAAAATGAAATTAAAAAAAACATACAAAAAAAAAGCATTCTCTTCTCTTAGTTTCTGTAGCTTTGGTTTCAAGATATGTACATTTAGTCAGAAGCTACATGTTTTAGCTTTTTTGTGTGTGGATTATTTGACATATGATTGGTGGGGTGTAAAATGTTCTTCACTTCTAAAATGATCGGTACAGGCCCCTAATTTATGTGTAAATCTGGCTCAGAAAGAATCAGTACCTCACACACCACAACCACTGCATGCAAAGTACTAGAAAGTTGTAAAATTATCTGTTCATATAGCAATTTTTAGTTTGCTAGTTTTAAGGAACTGGAAATTCATAGTTTTATGAATAAATAAATAAATAAATTAAATGTTTTTTTTAAGCAATCAGGTAATAATATATAAAATAACATCTTACATTATCAATCACAAGTTGATCACTTGAAAGGGAGTGGGCGGAAGCAAATTTATATAATCCCAACACGGTTCGACCTTGCCATTTTCTTTACATAAATTATCAACATCCGGTTCAAGATTTATTATCAAATATTTATACCATACAATCATAAATTCAGATTATTTAGCATCTTTAAAATCAGTGATGTACTTAAACTGCAAACATCCACAGACAAGTCATATATATCAAACAGTACCAAAAATCGAAAAATATACCCAGGCTACTGACATCAGGAAAAAATCATCCACATTAATCAATACCAAAATGGAAATATATTTAATAAGTTGCTTTTTTTTCCTTAAATGAAGGAAGAGGCTGTTGCTGTAACATTCACGTCTGTTCATGATATTACGAAATCTGCTGCTTTTGACATCAATGTTTGAGAACAGAGCCATTTGTCGCAGGCAAGTTTGATTTGTTTGTTCATTAACAAGGTTAAATCTTGTTCATTAATAGAGTAATTTCAATCTGTATTTATTAGTGAGGTAGAACTTAATGAGTTGCAAATGAACGTATAGTCGACGACTAATTTGATAGTCGATTAGTCGTTACTTTGTACTATATGGAGTCAGAGTATAGTAAAGTTGAAAGTTATAATA
>NC_050524.1:13737704-13752146 GCF_002922805.2 Oryzias melastigma | reverse complement strand
TTGACATATGATTGGTGGGGTGTAAAATGTTCTCCACTTCTAAAATGATCGGTACAGGCCCCTAATTTATGTGTAAATCTGGCTCAGAAAGAATCAGTACCTCACACACCACAATCACTGCATGTCATGGTTGCACATATAAAGATTCAACACATAAAGTTAACTCAGTATATTGTATTTGATAAGAACTTCATTTTGTTTGCTTTTTTTTCGTCACTGCACCCCTTTCCATTGTGATATTTTGTATAATATACGTGGATGCTTGTGCAATACAGCAGTAGGGAGTGAGGAAAATTTGTTGTGTTCGGTTTCAAATTGTTGACAAAACTATTCTGTTAGGCCAGTTAAATGTTTTTATTTTGTGACTTTTCAATCCACTGCAAAAAAAAAAAAAGGTAGTCCAATGGAGAAAAAAAAACACTAATTTATGAAAAAAGTACAAGAAAGTTGTAAAATTATCTGTTCATACAGCAATTTTTAGTTTGCTAGTTTTAAGTAACTGGAAATTCAAATAAGATCGTTTTATGAATAAATAAATTAATTAAATGTTTTTTTTTTTTTTTTTTAAAGCAATCAGGTAATAATACATAAAATAACATCTTACATTATCAATCACAAGTTGATCACTTGAAAGGGAGTGGGAGGAAGCGAATTTATATAATCCCAACACGGTTCGACCTTACCATTTTCTTTACATAAATTATCAACATCAGGTTCAGGATTTATTATCAAGTTTTATACCATACAATTATAAATTCAGGTTATTTAGCCTCTTTAAGATCTCTTATGTACTTAAACTGCAAACATCCACGGACAAGTTGTTTATATTAAACAGTACCAAAAATCAAAATATACCCAGGCTATTATCATCAGGAAAAAAAACATCCACATTAATCAATACCAAAATTGGAATATATTTTTTTTTCCTTAAATGAAGGAAGAGGCTGTTGCTGTAACGTTCACGTCTGTTGATGATATTACTAAATCTGCTTCAGCTTTTGACATCAATGTTTGAGAACAGAGCCATTTTTCGCAGGCAAGTTTCATTTGTTTATTCATTAACCAGGTTAAATCTTGTTCATTAATAGAGTAATTTCAGTCTGTATTTATTAGTAAGGTAGAACTTAATGAGTTGCAAATGAATGTAGGTGTATATATATATATATGTATATATTTTTTTTTACAGAAAACAGTCAACATTGTCTCTGGAGTGCAACAGTGTCAAGCTGTTCTTCTGGCCACCATGAGGAAGAGAACAAGAAGAGTATTTGAAAAACATCCTAAGACAACTACTGAGCTTCAAGTGGATGGTATGGCTACATTTGACACACTTGTATATATTCTCCAACACTGCATATGGACTGCACAGGAACATTCAGCACATGTTCAATCCAGTCTACCCGAGAGAAGTAGTAGTGTCCCAAAAGATAAGTTGGGTAAAACAAGGTCTTTCTAGAGTTATGTATTTAAAAAAACTGACGTTTTTATTATGTACCACTAGTTCAAAACCTCAAACAGTTGTTGAGCAATTCCAGAATTTTTAACATGCTGATCACTGCACCACCAAGATCCAAAGAGGGATTCTTGTATGATTTCACAGATGGATTTCACACCTTTTGTTTTCTCTAAAACCCAATGCATTAAAAATAATCTTGTATACAGATTAAATGAAAATTTTTAACCCTTTAGGGTCCCATGCTTCTTCAGACAAATTGCTCATAATATGTTATACTCTAGGTTACAGTGGAGAGAAGATTGAAACATCAAATGGTGAAATAGTTGTTTGGTGCTGTGATAGTAGTAGATATCCTAGCCCAACATGAGCTTGCTGGGTTCAAAGAGGGTGATGGTTATTCTTAAAGCAAATGCAGACGATATGAATGGACACTTGAGGATTGACAAAGATTATTTCAGGAGAGTATGTTTTTCTTAACGTGAAAGTTTTTATTCAGAATACAATATATTATACTTTGATACAGTACTTAGCCCATCCACAGTTCTTTTAAATTGCGTCTTCTTTTTTAGACAAGGACTGAACAATAAACAATCCAACTTTTTGAGCAAAGGAAAGTATGTTTATTGAGAGAACGTTAAACAAGCACATTAAGCAGTGCTTAGAAATGGACAAAGCTAGCACAGATATATCGAAAGCATCTCTCAAAACCCTTTATGAAATCAACAGAAGAAGCAGTGTAATTGATGTTCCTGCATATTGATCTAATCAAACAAACTTTGCAAAACACAATACACATTATTTTTAAAGGTGTTGCACCAATGAAAGTTTAAATTGTTTTAATAGACCTTATTTGACAGGACAGATAGAATTAGATTATGTAAATTCAGAATTTCCCGTACTCACCTGTTGATATACAAGATACACCGTGTCCCAGACGTGTCAGCACTCTGCCAGCTTACAATAAACTGAAACAGCCACTACTGAAGCTTCTATTCTATGCGCCTTATAATCCAGTGCGCCTTATAGTGCGGAAAATACGGTAGTCCTTTTGAAGATTTTGCCTTTCCTTCTTAGCTGTGTTGACAACAAGTTTGTTAAATTTATTTTGAAATTAATTGAAATTGTTCAGGTAGTTCTTGCTCCAGTTATTTCTTTGGTATCTATATTACGACTTAAAAGTATTATAGAACACCACTTATACCAGTTTAAACCGCTTTTGCCAGAAGGCAATGTCATACCTGAGCAGCATTACACGTTGCATCTCCTCAGTCAAATCGTATTACTTGGTCCTTTAACAAGGAGCATGTGCTTTGAGTCTAAGCATCAGTATTTTAAGCAGTGGGCTTCAAAATTAGATTTATTATTATTATTATTATTTTTTTATGAGTTGCAAACCACTGACAGTTGAATGCTGTCAGACTGATATTGAACATCCAATTTTTAGAAATAAGAGTCATGGCCCGTGCTTACTGTCACAAATATTGAATTCGTTAAACAGAAAATCCAATATTTTTTGTAGGAGTAGAGGTGCTGCAATCTTTGGTTTACCTGTTTGTCTTTTTTGTTGAGTTCACATTTTGTTCCTTTGGGAATTATTTCTTTGTATGTTGTTGAATCAATAAGCCATTAAAAGAGTTGAAAATATAACCATAATTGTAAACATCCTGAATGGTAATAAGTACATAACTGGGAAATCTATGTTTATTGCAGATGTCAATAACACTTTACCAGTCTGTGGACTATTAAGGACATATAGTTGATTGATTCCACTGTTGTTATATTTTGAATATAAATGCTACAAACAAATAAATTTAAATCTGAACGATCTGGGCAATGAAGTGGCAGTACTTACTATTGCCCAGGCCACCAAATTAGTGTGTGAGCTCATTGATTATAATTCATATTTATTGTTAAGCAAAAAAAAAGCACAACAGATCAGATACTTCAAGTCTTGTTTTAGTTTTATTTCAATGTCAAAATTTCCTTGCACACATAAAATTATATTTAAACGTATAAAAAACACAATCAATATGTGACCAAAAACACAAATCAAGATGAAATTGGGAGTGGGGTTAAACTTATAGTTTATATTCTGAAATATTATAACTTACATTTTCCAAATTGCTGGCTAAGTCAAAATTATTTTTTGTTCATTAAATATTTTTTGGTGTTTTTCTCGGGCTGACACAGTATGATGAAACACTTTGGAGCAAATATACACATTATCAACCCAAAACTGGAAGCCAGAATAGCAAATATCTCCACAGCTACTGTGAATTTTCCAGGAGAGCTGACATAAGCTGGTATGAAGGTGAGCCAGACTGCACAGAAAATCAACATGCTAAACGTTATAAACTTGGCTTCATTAAAATTGTCCGGTAGTTTCCGAGCCAGCACAGCTAACACAAAGCAGAACACAGCCAGAAGTCCAATGTACCCCAACACAGCCCAGAACCCAATGGCAGAACCCAAAGCACACTCCAGGATGATCCGCTCTTTGTACGTGGAGAAATTTTTCATTGGAAATGGAGGCCTCAGCACGAGCCAAACAGTGCAGATTAATACTTGGACAAAAGTAAAGAACACTACAGTCAGTCTTTGTTGTAGAGGACCAAACCATTTCATGACATTGCTACCTGGCAGTGTAGCTTTAAAGGCCATCAAGACCACTATGGTTTTTCCAAGCACACAGGAGATACAAAGAACAAAGGTGATGCCAAAAGCTGAGTGACGCAGCATACAAGACCACTCAGTGGGAGCCCCGATGAAAGTTAAGGAACATAAAAAACACAGAGTCAAGGAGAAGAGCAGCAGGAAGCTCAGCTCTGAGTTGTTGGCCCGTACTATTGGGGTTGTTCTGTGATGGAAAAAAACTGCTGCTGTTAAGATGGCCAGACATGCTCCACTAACAGAAAAGACAGCAAGGATGATCGCCAGAGTCTCATTATTGGAAAGAAACTCTACTGGTTTGGGATGACATGAGTCCTTTACCGCATTTGGCCAGAATTCTATGGGGCACGGGAAGCAATCAGAGGAATCTAGGAAAGCACAGACAACAAAAGTAAATTACAAAGTGTTGTTAATGTGCCATAAATCTGCTTTGAAAATAGAGCATCTTACCTGTAGTGTTGCTGATCTCTCCCTCAGGACATGGTATGCAATCATAGCAACAGATTGGCTTGCCTTTCTGCAACACTCTGTGAGTTCCTGGGGGACAGCTTTCAGTACACACTGACTTTGGCACCTTTCTCAAAGACAACAGCAAATCAAATGATGAGCATTTTTGAATATTTTGCTAAGTAACGCCGAATACATATATATATATATATATATTTAAATTCTCATCATAAAATTAGAATTCTCATCAGACTGCTTACTTCTTGTCTGCCATCCATCCAGGTTAAGTTTTTGTTAATAAGAAATTCTTTATTTTTTGGAAGGGAGGCATCATAGTATCCTACTGCTACCACCTCAATATTTCCACTCTCATCCTTCCGCCAGTTGACCAATTCATAAGCAGCCACAGGATCGCCATTAACATCAAAAGACACAGAATAGCCATTCTGGGTAAAATTTACTCTCTTTAGTGCAGCTAAAACCTACAGATGTAGGAGAAAATAAAGTAATTAAAAATCTAAGAAAAAATTAATAAAATTTGGCATTTTATTAATTTTAATCTTATACAAAGTAAAGCAATAGCTTGGCTGACCTGCTTGGATTCCAACATCAAATGTTTGTCACACTGGGTTGTTGCATTTTTTTTCACACACACAACATTGTGAATAGCATGAGCTATTGCATAAACAGCCTTATACACCATGGTAGTTATTCTCAGTGGAGATGATGGGATGAATGTATTTGGAACCTTTTGTAGGTCTTCACTTCCATTGCAGACATGTTGCCCTGCATCAACATCTTAGAAAACATAGAGACAAATATTAGATTAATTGAACTTATATGACCTATACCATGCAGAATTACGTATTTGAGCTTTAAAGTGTATTATAATGTTCATTCCTCAGTATGAACAACCCCAAAATGGTATGTTGATTTTTTTTTCACGCATTCCTGAGTATTCAACTAAAAACCTGCGCTCTGGGTACCAGCCCCTCCCAACTCACGAAAATGAGCAGGTCCGATGTCTCAAAGTCAGAATAGCCCCCTTCCAGGAAAAGCCTGAGATTCCAGCGTCCACCCCAAAGTTCACCAAAACACTTCAAATTTAAATGCACAATACTGCTTATCTTCCAACTGTGTCCTGTCTCCAGTATCCACCAGGTCTAACAGATGTTTGTCACTTTAGATTGCATCCTCTAATTGTGACCTGGCTCCTTTAAGACACCCCTCCTTCTTCAGGCCGTGCACAGTCGTGCAGGTGGTGGCTGTGCTTGTTTTGTGTAGCGATGGCCAAGAAATGCTCATTCGATTTAGCGTTTAATCTTTGTGTGATGGCATACACTAAAGAACAATTTGATGAGGAATCTGCATGATATTTTGGGATGGATCTTAAATGTACCCGAGAGTGTCACAAGCAGATAAGACGGCTGCAGAAAGGGAGCAAACAATTTCTTGGAGAAGGTGCAAAGGAAACAAGCAACAAATTAGACGAACAGGTTTGAACATGGATTATTGACCAAAGATGGACAGGTGTGTGTGTCTCCAGGAACATGAATGACATGGCATCGAAGAGGAGTTGCGATATGAGCCAGTGCTAATTAAAGAATAACAAAATGTTCTCATTATTTCAATGAATCCTGAAATGTCCATCTGGAGTTGTCTGGGTTTCTTGACCAAATTTTACTGCAAAACGAATTTATTAACCATCAAAATTCTGTCTGTGTATGCCCAATGTGTATAAGCAGATACACAATCTGCACATCCATCTTCACAAAAATTGTTTGTTTTTGTGGGTAAAATGCAGACAAGCTGCTGAGGCCAGCTTTAGGATGTCACCATGAACTAGGCGGCATGCACAAAGAGAGAACGGCGTCTTACTTCTGAGTAGAAAAACAATTCACAGAAATAACTCATATTTCATAATTAATGTGTTCTTTCATTTCGAAAAAGTAACATATGATCATATATATGGATATTGTTTCTTCTGAAAGGCTTAAGAAAAGTTACCATGATGTTCTTCACATAAATGCACTTTTTTGGCTCCTCATATACATTGACAATAAACAATTAATCCTAAACCCTGTTGACATTTTACTAAGACTTTTTTAAAATACATTTCTCTAGCATACTAATACAGTTTTACCAAACCAGATATATTCAAGAAACGGAATCACCTTTCCTCAGTGTGCATTTGAATGTCTCCTCCCAAAACTGAGTCAGCACTGCAGATGCTGCCACTTCAGAAGGAGAGAGATCCAGCAGAAAATCTCTCAGCCCTGGAATGTCAGATCTTGGAATACCAAATCCAATGGCCCCTTCACAGAATGTGAATTTATGCAAATTTGTGTCCGTAATCCAGGACTCACTGCCTATCCATTGACGAGATGGTGAAGGTTTCCTGGCAAGTTCTTCCAACAAAACTTTCATTTCTCCAGCGGCAGTAAAGGCAACAATGACCTTAGCTGTTGACCTAAGGACACGATACATTTTTTTTATTGATTAAAAATGTTCATGTCATCCCTTTTCTATTTTAACAGAATTAAACGCAGGAGAAACAGACAAAAGAAAGAATGTGCAAATTTCCAACGCAACACAACATTACCTGCGAATGACATCTGCCACTTTCTGGGTTTTATAAGGCTGAGTCCGATAAAAAGCTTCAGTAAACTCCACACAAATCCCTTCCTTTTGAGCTGCTTGAAGAAAAGAGGCCATCCCGTTATTGCCATAGTCTGAATCCGAGCAGATAGCGCCTATCCACGTCCAGCCAAAATGTTTCACTAGCTTTGCCAGCGCTACAGCCTGAAAAGCATCACTGGGAACTGTTCTGAAGAAATTTGGATACTGCTTCTTATCAGACAGACAAGCACATGTAGCAAAGTGGCTGACCTAAAGAAAAATAAAACAATGTTATTATCAAGTGTTCAGTTATTTTATAAAATACTTTGTTAGATGGACTGAAAATAATTGAAAGAGGTATTTACTTGTGGAATGTCAAAGGATCCAATAACCCGAGAAATGCTGATAGATGGTGTGGATCCAGACTCACCAACGACAGCCGCCATCATACCAGAGTGGGAGCAATTATTGTTTCTGTAGAAGATATTTTCACCCCCGTTTGACAGTTGAAATGCCACTTGCATGGCCACAGGCACTGCAGCACATGAGTCATGGATCTGATAACCGAGTATGATCCCAGGCAGCAGCTCTGTGCTGTTGTTAATCTCTTCAATGGCAAAGATCATTGTACGAGAGAAACGCAGTTCACGAGCATTTATGCTAAAAATAACAAAAATAGAACACAATATTTACCAAAAATAGGTTTTTAAAACATAACGGCTAAACTTTAAGACATAACATTGTAAAATGTTTAATTTCTTTTCATACATTAGTTTTCCTTTAAACTCTTACTAACCTTCCAGTGCACTTTGGTGGGTCAGGCTTGGTGTCATGACTATGAATCTCTGTGTACATATTATAGTGAATAGAGAACACACCACCAATAACAAAATCACCATCCATTGAGAATGCAGGTGAACGTGTCGTACCCCGCAGGTTACATCTCACAGAAGAAGCATCAACGTTGGCAACATCAACCCCAGTCCTTTGTGTCAAGCCAGTCAGAGATCCCCCTAAGAAAAAAACTGGGTTAATCTCAAACAAACACAGAGGCAGCAACAGGATAGTTAGGAAAGCTGAGATCTCCATCTCTCCAATGTCTGAATGTAACTCTGAGGAGGTCCTAACCTACTTATATAACATTTTCTCTTATTCTTCTGGGGGGAAATGCCCAACAGTCTTGTTTTTGAATGACACAACGAGGTTGTTATTCTTTGTTCGAGTCTTGTTATTTACCTCTGTGACAAAATAATATGAAAAGTTTTATAATGCACATATTGTTTCTTTTCCTCTAAAAAAGTGGAGACACCAAGGAAGAAAAATAGACAGTTGAATTCTGGTTGCACATTTCCAAATGTTTTAAACTGATAACCTTAATTAGGCACTGGTTCCTGAATTAGAACTCTTTTTAAATTGTTATGATGAAACATTTTAACATAATTAAACACCACATCTGTGAAATCATGGTTATATTTTCAACTCTTTTAAAGGCTCATTGCTTCAACAACATACAAAAAAATAATCACCAAAGAAACAAAATATTGTCAAAACAGCAAAAAGGGCACAGAGTTAAACCATATTACTGCTGGTGCACATTAAATGAATCAATTATGCTGCATGGACTAGCCCATTGACATCGACAGAATATCTTTTTGGGTGTCAAAATTTGGCATCGAATGAAAATGATTCTGGCAATGCTCCATAGTCCATTCACCCATACATCTTCAGATCCCTTTCAGGGTCATGTGGTTGCTGGAGCTATCTCAGCTACTGTTGGGGAAAGCAAAGGTTAACCCTGAACACATAGCTAGTCTGTTGGAGGGCCACACAAACTCACATTCACTCCTATGGCTAATTTGGAGTCACCAATTAACCTATAAAGCATATACAGGGTTGACATTTACAGGTCCCATAGCATTTTGGGTTTTCCTGACCCGTGGAGGGTTGGAAACAAGACTGACCACATCTTAAAGGGGCCCTACCATGAAAATTCTACGTTTTGAGGTTTTAAATGCATTTTACAGTTCATTCCTCACTAAAAAAAACCCCAAAGGATATTTTGATCCATTCATGCATTTAAGAGTAATCCTCTACAAATCTGCGCTGTCTGCAGCATCCCTTCCCAGACCCACGAAAATGAGCGGGTGGAAATGTGCTGACGAAAGCACAATACCAACCGCTTCCTCCAAAAAGAGTCTGCGCTGACAGCTCTGGCCCCAGACTAACCACCAAATGGTTCCCGAGCGCGGCTGTGTCTGCAGCTCACCGCTCCCCCAGGGGATGGGTCAAATGCGCTGAACAAATTTCACACACTGAGGTGGGTGACAAATAGTGGGACTTTAACTTTAACTTTAACACGAGACTCGATTTATCCCACTGTACTAGTGATGATCAGCAAAAAAACGTTAGTTTTAGATGCAGAATATCATATATCTTCCAGTTGTGTCCTTTCTTCAATAAATTTCAGCTCAAATAGGTGTTTTTTACTTTAGAAGCGCCGCTTCTTTAAGACCCCCACCCCCGGTGCGGCACAGTCGTGAAGGAGCCGCGTGTGTTGTGAAGTGTGAGTGTAGTGATGGCCAGACCTACTAAAGGCAGATATATGGAATGTGCATCCGTCTTTGAAGAAGTTTGGATTATTTTCATGGGAGAAATACAGATACAGGGATTTCTCTGGGAGGAAGTCATGGACTTCACACGCAGCGGCAGGCGGAGCTTCACGAATCGAGTCATTTTACTTCCAGGTATGAAAGACTTACGAAATATAACTAATATTTCATAAATAATTTGTTTTTTGTGGTTCAAAGGTAATATATAATAATCATACATATGGATATAGTTTACTCTGAAAGGCTGAAGAAAATCATAGTATGACCCCTTTTAAAAGAAGAGTTGCCACTATTACCGATTTGTCAGGACTACGTCGACTATTGACTTTGTTAACATTGACAAGTCAGCACCCCCCCCCCCATCTCAAAACTACAGTGCGCACTTTCTAATTCTGCGTCTGCCATTGTCTTTGACACACATGCGCAGTAGTGCTAATCCGGTTATTAGCCATGTCACAGGAAGTCCTGGGAAGGCTTGGGTACCATTAAAAACACGCAAATGGAGCTTGAAAGTGTAGGAAAGCATAGAAAAGTGTCCAGTGCAATATCTGCATGACAGAACTTGTGTTCCATGGCAGCACTGTGATAATGCATAAGGAAGAGGAGGGACTTTGGGACTGGGTATGATAACCTTGAAGAGGGATCTTTGTTTAGGTTATGTAACAAAGCTAAGCTGACATTAGCGCAAACGTATTACTAATTACTCATATTGATGGTTGTTAATGTTAACAGTGATGACGATTTTATCTGGGGGTGTAAAAGATCACTGGCGATCCGTATTGACTACTAGCCACAGTTCGGCATGCGCGTTTACTGTGCCCCTTCGGCGCACCCCGTGGATGAGAGATCAAGTTAATTTATTTTGAAGAGCTGAATAAAAACATCAGTAAACTTCTCCGTGTGGGTTTATGACATCATCCAGGGACTACCGGTGAAATGCAGCAGCTGTCCTGGTGTAATAAAGATCTGTCCTTAGATTTTCAGTACTCAGTACAATTTGATAGATTTGGCTTGCTCTCTACTGGATTTCTGGTGGGGCAAGTGGGTGGTTGACTGGAAGATGAGATGAGTATCCTTTTATGATTCATACCTTGGGTTGGGCTGGTGGAATTCCCGGCGGGTGGGGCCTTATGATAGGGCCCCCTGGTGTGGTAGGAGGGCTGTTTTCTGGGTGGGCTGGGGCTCGAGCTCTCTTTGCCCCTGTGCCCCTCAGTGCAAAAGGGACAGGGCTGTGCTCCCAGGTCCCTTTTGCACTGGGGGCATAAGGGCAGGGTACTGAGGACTGGAGATCCTCCCAGCCCTGTTCTGGGTTGCTCTGGCTGCCACTCTTGGTGTGGGATTGACCGGGCATTCCTCCTCTTTTTGAATCCTAATATCCTCCATAGTAGAACACAGATGCTCACCAGATCACAGGTGCTAGCTTACCTTTGCATAACTACTATTCATTAGTTTTTACACTATATCTTCAAAAAGCAGTCCCAGCATTTACTCCAAAAAAATTGGCACCAGGCCTGGCATTTATTAGAGACAGGCTTTTATTGGAGAACTGCATTTATTCTATTACAGACAGAATGGTGATGACTAATGGGCTCATTTTACAGTGATTGCAGATAAAAACACCAGATGAACATTTCAGTAATTATCTAATTGATGAGAACATTGCTTTTGTTATGATTGCACTGGCTTTTAATGTTTCCTTTCTCTTTGAAGCATTATCAATCTTGGTATCAAAAATCCTCTCCGCTTTCATGCAGAGCATTTTCATGGAGACATTGTCACCTTTTCATATTTTTTTTATTTATTTCTCAGGGACAGTGATCATTAAAAGCATTGTATGTAACGTGCCAGAATCACACCAGCATATATTTTTCATATGTTTTCTTTGCTCTATAACCCATGTTGAATAGTTGCTCACTTTCTTTGCACCTCCACCTGCTCCTTTTCCTGTAGCCATCTTCCCAATATCATCCATCTACATGCGCCATTCACAGCTATGTGTAGGATCCACCCCAAAATGTTGTATAGATTCGTCACCAGAATTTTCTTTGATGTATGCCACATGTGTTAAAGTTGAGGCCCGGCGGCCCTTCAGATTATTTATTTTATTGTTATTAATGGCCCGGTGTTATCTTACACTTATTTCTAACTTATATAATTTTTAAAAAATATATTTTAATGGAGAGTTAAATAGTGAAAGTTATTTAAGATTGGAATTGATTTATTCTAGAATAATATTCCTGCCTGTTTTTACTTATAGTAATCCTAAAAGGTAACGTTTTTATAAAGGTAGTTTTAGTTTGTTCATTAAATGTTTATCGTGTTCGGCCCACCACCTAAGATGTTATTTTGGAATTTGGCCCATCAATTAAAGACTATTGGAAGATATACAGTTAGCACAGGTATGTGCGAGTGAGCATTCGTTGTATTGTGTACGTTTTGACGTGTATGAGTGTAAAGGTTTTTCTGAGCCAAAAAGGTATGTTTGCAATATTTTAGTTCGTCTGTGGACAGGCGCTGCCCTTTTGGCCTATAATGATAATCTCCAGCAACTTCTTGCTTTGTAATTCAACCCACTCCTACTTTTTAATCATTTTCTAATTTATTTAACCTCTTTTTTGTTCTTCTTTTCCTCTTTCCTCTTGTCTTTCTTCTTTCTTTGATACTTTTATCTCCCAACTCTAATATCCCACTCTTTCTTTCTCTTTTCTTTTTCAATCCAGTCCAACAAGAAATATATACATAACTAACATAAATAAAGCATAGTCTCAAGTACATAAGGGATTTATACAGATATACACCTTGTGTCAGAATATCCCATGAGGAGTCTTTGAATTTGTTACCAGGCAATAAATCCAATCAACTGTCAGCATACATAAGTTCCCTCTGGCCACATTATTGGCCAATTTCAAATAATTGGTTGTGTGTCCTCTGAATGTAAAACACACATCTTAACCATCATTAACTTTATAATTAAAGTGATTAAGCTATATGCTAACTAAAAATACAGACAAACTAAAACAATAGCTTGTTAAACTTTTAATGAATTATGCAGCTTTTCTCCTTTATTTGGTTCTGTTATGCTGTTGAAACAATACTTAAATCAAATGAGGTTGGGAATCTGAATCAACAGAAAAAAACAAAACAAAAACCTGCAATTTTTTAAGGCATATATATTTATTAAAGCATAAATGTACTTTAAACCTCTAGACACACATAAACACTCAAAATATTTAATCACTAAGGAGTTTTTTATAAAGCAAAACATTAATGACAACTTTAAACTCCAGATATTCCTATAAAAAAAAACAACAACTTGATGATGCACATATAAACAAAGTGCTTTAAGACATTGCATCTTAAAAAAGTGGGAAAAATGCATATTAAAAGAAAAGGAAGAAAAGCAGGGGATGTTGGAGCCTACTTCTTTCATTGTGTCTCCTGTTCCAATAAAGGCCTCTCTTTCTGGTCACAAAAAGAGCAGTGGCTTTCTCATGCCGGTGTTCTATAAATCCTTTCTACCTGTGAATTGTTCCTACCTACGCCCACTGCACATGCAAAGACCAAATTTACATTATATTTTTCAGTTTTAACGGACTGCTTATAAATGTGTGCTACCCCTTTAATCTTGTGGTTACAATGCTGTTTTTTGTCATTTTTGTGACTTTAGGATACATTTAATGGAATGCTTCATGCAGCTAATAGAATTCTACACTTTTCATACCACACCATAACTCTTCGGCAGATACTTGCCTCTTTGTCTGTGTGCTGAACATTTCAAAATCAGGCTCTCCGAACCAAACTGATCGTGGAATTTAAATGTGTGTCAAAGAGAATGGCAGACCCGGCATTAGAAAGTGTGCACCGTAGTTTTGAAAGATAAAAAAACAAAACAAAAACAAATGTCTTTGAATTTAATAGTTGACGTAGTCTCGACTACTCATAGGAGCCCTAATCTTAACAATTATTTTTTGTTCATTAAATATTTTTTGGTGTTCTTCTCAGGCTGACATAGTATAATAAAGCACTTTGGAGCAAATATACACATTATTAATCCAAAACTGGAAGCCAGAATAGCAAATATCTCCACAGCTACTGTGAATTTTCCAGGAGAGCTGACATAAGATGGTATGAAGGTGAGCCAGACTGCACAGAAAATCAACATGCTAAATGTTATAAACTTGGCTTCATTAAAATTGTCCGGCAGTTTCCGAGCCAGCACAGCTAACACAAAGCAGAACACAGCCAGAAGTCCGATGTACCCCAAAACAGCCCAGAACCCAATGGCAGAACCCAAAGCACACTCCAGGATGATCCGCTCTTTGTATGTGGAGAAATTTTTCATTGGAAATGGAGGCCTCAGCACAAGCCAAACAGTGCAGATTAATACTTGAACAAAAGTAAAGAGCACTACAGTCAGTCTTTGTTGTGGAGGACCAAACCATTTCATGACATTGCTACCTGGCAGTGTAGCTTTAAAGGCCATTAAGACCACTATGGTTTTTCCAAGCACACAGGAGATACAAAGAACAAAGGTGATGCCAAAAGCTGAGTGGCGCAGCATACAAGACCACTCAGTGGGAGCCCCGATGAAAGTCAAGGAACATAAAAAACACAGAGTCAAGGAGAAGAGCAGCAGGAAGC
>NC_050524.1:13735536-13736749 GCF_002922805.2 Oryzias melastigma | reverse complement strand
CCAAAATGTTTCACCAGCTTTGCCAGAGCTTCAGCCTGAAAAGCATCACTGGGAATTGTTCTGAAAAAGTTTGGGAACTGCTTCTTATCAGACAGACAAGCACAAGTAGAGAAATGGCTAACCTAAAGAAAAAGATAACAATTGATTAAGCAAGTAGTAAATTACTTTATGAAACACTTTGTTAGATAGACTGAAAATAATTGAATGAAGTATTTACTTGGGGAATGTCAAAGGATCCAATAATCCGAGAAATGCTGATGGATGGTGTGGATCCAGACTCACCAACAACACCAGCCATCATGCCAGAGTGGGAGCAATTCTTATCTTTGTAGAAGACATTGTCCTGCCCGTTTGTTAGTTGAAAAGCAGCTTGCATGGCCACAGGCACTACAGCGCATGAGTCGTGGATTTGATAACCAAGCTTGATCCCAGGCAGCAGCTCTGTGCTGTTGTTAATCTCTTCAATGGCAAAGATCATTGCACGGGAGAAGCGCAGATTACGAGCATGTATGCTAAAAGTAACAAAAATAAGAGCACAAATTTTGTATAAAACATTGCAATTTGTTTTTCTTCTTAAGAGCTAAACTCCAAAAAAAAAAAAATCATTGTAAAGGATTTAATTTCTTTTCATGCATTAGTTTTCCTTACTAACCTTCCCATGCACTTTGGTGGCTCAGGTATTGTGTCATGACTTTGAATCTCTGTGTACATATTATAGTGAATAGAGAATACACCACCTATAACAAAATCACCGTCCATCGAGAATGCAGGTGAACGTATTGTACCCCGCAGGTTACATCTCACAGAGGAAGCATCAACGTTGGCTGCATGAATCCCAATCCTTTTTTTTAAGCCAGTCTGAGATCTGCTCAAAATAAAATTTAAATTGATCTCAAACAAACACAGAGGCAACAGTAGAGTAGCAAAGAATGCTGAGATCTCCATCTCTCCAATGTCTAAATGAAACTCTGAGGAGGTCCTGACCTGTTTATATAACTTTTTTTTTAATTCTTCTGGGGGAAAATGCCCAACAGTCTTGTTTTTGAATGACACAAAGAGGTTGTTTTTTTTTTGTTCATGTCTGTTATTTACCTCTGAGACAAAATGATAACACAATAATATAAAATGCATTATAATGCTCATTCTGTTTCTTTTCTTCTATACAAGTGGAGACACCAAGGAAAAAAAATACACAGTTTATTCCTAGTGTGGT
>NC_050524.1:13733543-13735331 GCF_002922805.2 Oryzias melastigma | reverse complement strand
TAGCTGTTGACCTATGGACACGATAAGTTTGTTTAAAAAATAAAAGACTTCATGTTGTTGCTTTTTTATTTTAACAGAATTAAACTGATAGGAAATATAGACATAAAAGACAGAATGTGCAAATTTTCTGTGGAACACCTTACCTGCGAATAACATCTGCCACCATCTTGATTTTATGAGTCTGAGTCCGATGAAAAGCTTCAGAAAACTCCACACAAATCCCTTCTTTTTCAGCTGCTTGAAGAAAAGAGGCCATCCCGTTATTACCATAGTCTGAATCAGAGCAGATAGCGCCTATCCACGTCCAGCCAAAATGTTTCACCAGCTTTGCCAGAGCTACAGCTTGGAAAGCATCACTGGGAATTGTTCTGAAAAAGTTTGGGAACTGCTTCTTATCAGACAGACAAGCACAAGTAGAGAAATGGCTGACCTAAAGAAAAAGATAACAATTGATTAAACAAGTAGTAAATTACTTTATGAAATACTTTGTTAGATAGACTGAAAATAATTGAATGAAGTATTTACTTGGGGAATGTCAAAGGATCCAATAATCCGAGAAATGCTGATGGATGGTGTGGATCCAGACTCACCAACAACACCAGCCATCATGCCAGAGTGGGAGCAATTCTTATCTTTGTAGAAGACATTGTCCTGCCCGTTTGTTAGTTGAAAAGCAGCTTGCATGGCCACAGGCACTACAGCGCATGAGTCGTGGATTTGATAACCGAGCTTGATCCCAGGCAGCAGCTCTGTGCTGTTGTTAATCTCTTCAATGGCAAAGATCATTGCACGGGAGAAGCGCAGATTACGAGCATGTATGCTAAAAGTAACAAAAATAAGAGCACAAATTTTGTATAAAACATTGCAATTTTTTTTTCTTCTTAAGAGCTAAACTCCAAAAGAAAAATCATTGTAAAGGATTTAATTTCTTTTCATACATTAGTTTTTCTTACTAACCTTCCCATGCACTTTGGTGGCTCAGGTATTGTGTCATGACTTTGAATCTCTGTGTACATATTATAGTGAATAGAGAACACACCACCTATAACAAAATCACCGTCCATCGAGAATGCAGGTGAACGGATTGTACCCCGCAGGTTACATCTCACAGAGGAAGCATCAACATTGGCTGCATAAATCCCAATCCTTTTTTTTAAGACAGTCTGAGATCCGCTCAAAAGAAAATGTAAATTAATCTCAAACAAACACAGAGGCAACAGTAGGGTAGCAAAGAATGCTGAGATCTCCATCTCTCCAATGTCTAAATGGAACTCTGAGGAGGTCCTGACCTGTTTATATAACTTTTTTTTTAATTCTTCTGGGGGAAAATGCCCAACAGTCTTGTTTTTGAATGACACAAAGAGGTTGTTTTTTTTTTGTTCATGTCTGTTATTTACCTCTGAGACTAAATGATAACACAATAATATAAAATGCATTATAATGCTCATTCCGTTTCTTTTCTTCTATTCATGTGGAGACACCAAGGAAAAAAAATATACAGTTTATTCCTAGTTTGGTATCATTTCAAATTTGTCATACAATATCCTTAACTTAGGAATTTTTCATGAAAAATTGTTTTTTATGTTGATTTGAAGAAACAGGTTAACATGAACAAACACCACATCTCAAAAATCCTGCTCATATTCTCTTTAAATGTAAACTATTTTAAAATCTTATTGGTATTACAAAAATCAACTACCAATGAAGAAAATTTGGTCAACACAGCAAAAAGATGCACACAATTAAACTATATTGAATAATTTTGGTTTTGTAAGCCTTACTGCTTTT
>NC_050524.1:13726448-13733385 GCF_002922805.2 Oryzias melastigma | reverse complement strand
TGTCACTGTCCTCGCGCGTGCACGTTTGTGTTGTGATTGTAATGTTTATATCCGTGTCTACCGCCTGTTTAGATACAAAAACATGATAACATTTATCAATCGTGGCATTTTATTGTGAAAAACTGGTTATATTTTGAAAAGAAACCGGATTTTCTCATGTATCTTGATGCAACTTGGGGCGCGTAACACAAGCAACTTTCGGGTGCGAAGCGCCCAGCTCCAGCAAGATCATCAAACTTTGAAGTAACGCGCCGCGATTTACACGAAGTAACTATAACGGCGTTACAGCGAGGATGAAAGTAATTAGTTAGATTACTAAATTACTTGATTTATAACGCCGTTAGTAACGCCGTTATACTTAAACGGCGTTAGTCCCAACACTGTGTGTCATACAATATCCTTAACTTAGGAATGGTTCACGAAAAATTATGTTTTTTATGTTGATTTGAAGAAACAGGTTAACATGAACAAACACCACATCTCAAATATCCTGGTCATGTTCTCTTTAAATGTAAACTATTTTAAAATCTTATTGGTATTACAAAAATCAACTACCAATGAACAAAATGTTGTCAACACAGCAAAAAGGTGCACACAATTAAACTATATTGAATAATTTTGGTTTTGTAAGCCAACTGCTTTTGAGCGTTACTTAAATCAAGCATTCTGTATGGACTAGCCCACTGACATTGACAGAATATTTATTTTGGGTATCGAAATCTGGCATTAAATCAAAATGATTTTACCAATACTCTATAGTCCATCTATCCATATTCAGAATCCATGTAATCCGTTTCAAGGTCATGTGGCTGATTCAGCCAAACCAGCTACTGTTTTGCAAAAGCAGGGTACGCCCTGAACACATTGCTAGTTGATTGCAGGGCCACTCAGTCACGAACAATTACATTCATATTTACTCCTAGGGTGGATTTGAAGTCCCCAATTAACCTATGAAGCATATATGGGGTTGACCCGAATGGGTGCCACAAGTTTTTCTTTTGTGCAGGTTAGTAGAGGGTCATAGACAGGAGTGACCACATCTCTAAGGGAGTACAGATGTTTATCGCTATTCCCTTGAATCTTGTGCAGCCATTTGCAAGAAAAATGTATGTTGCCTGCACTTATGATGTCCTGGTAATGGGACATTACATTACTTCTTGCATAGTTCACTTGGTTTAGACCTTGCATTTCACCTACTTCACTCTTATTTTCCACTGCATATTGTTTAAGCCTTAGTAACATGAACTAGGGGTGCTGTCAGTTTTTGGGTTTTCTGGGCCTGTGGAGGGCAATAGACAGAAGGGGCTGCATCTTCAGGTAAGCACAGGTCTTTTTTGCAGTTTCTTTGAGGCCACCTCAAGAGACCTCAAGTAAATGGAACATACAATACATCTTAAAATGCTTAAAAAATAATCCAGAAACTGTCTCATGGATGCACTTGAAACATGAGTAATGTGGAAAGATCAACCTGTCAGTTCTACCATTTATTAGCCAAAAAACACGCTAACAGCTAAAATTTAAACACAAAAAAGTAGTCAAATGAGCACCACCTTAACAGTCTGGTCAAAATTTCTCAGTGTCTTCACTTTTGCGGTCCAAAATGACACCCATCTGGAACATCCCAGACATTCGTATTAACAAAAAAAAATGTGACATTTCCCAGCTTGGCATGCAGGGGTGAAACACTGTTAGAGCACTTAATTATTCATAGAAGATTTATAACACCCCAGGAACTACAAGAAAAACATAAGATAAATCATCCATCCATCCATCCATCCATCCATCTTCTTCCGTTTCATCCGGGACCGGGTCGCGGGGGCAACAGTCTAAGCAAAGATGCCCAGACTTCCCTCTCCCCGGCCTCGGTAGTTTGAACACACCCTCCAGTCCCCCTTCTTGAAAAGGGGAACCTCCACCCCAGTCTGCCAGTCCAGTGGTATGGTTCCTGTCTGCCACCCAATGCTGCAGAGACGTGTCACCCCCGGAGCCTTGCCACCGAGGAGCTCTTTGACTACCTCAGTGACCTCAGCCCAGGTGATGGACAGTTCCACCCCAGTTTCTTGGGGTGTTATGTATACATAACTAACATAAATAAAGTATAGTCTCACATACAAAAGAAGTTTATACAAATATACACCTCTTGTGTCAGAAGACCCCATGAGGAGTCTTTGAACTTCTTACCTGGCAATAAATCCAGTGCACTGTGCATACATAAGTTCCCTCTGGCCACATTATTGGCCAATTTCAAATAATTCTCAAAAGACGAAAAGACATTAAAATTTTTTCTTTATTATAACATTGGCAATTAAACAAATGAGAATATGCCTTTCCAAAAGAGATGTGTAATGCAATGCCTTAAATATCGCCAAGTATGTTCCGCAAATAAAATGTATTCAGAACAGTTACTTTTTGCTCATTAAATATTTTTTGGTGTTCTTCTTGGGCTGACACAGTATGATAAAGCACTTTGGAGCAAATATGCACATTATTAGTCCAAAACTGGAGGCCAGAATAGCAAATATCTCCACAGCTACTGTGAATTTTCCAGGAGAGCTGACATAAGATGGTATGAAGGTGAGCCAGACTGCACAGAAAATCAACATGCTAAATGTTATTAATTTGGCTTCATTAAAGTTGTCCGGCAGTTTCCGAGCCAGCACAGCTAACACAAAGCAGAACACAGCCAGAAGTCCGATGTACCCCAACACAGCCCAGAACCCAATGGCAGAGCCCAAAGCACACTCCAGGATGATCCGCTCTTTGTACGTGGAGAAATTTTTCATTGGAAATGGAGGTCTCAGCACAAGCCAAACAGTGCAGATTAATACTTGAACAAAGGTAAAGAGCACTACAGTCAGTCTTTGCTGTAGAGGACCAAACCATTTCATGACATTGCTACCTGGCAGTGTAGCTTTAAAGGCCATCAAGACCACTATGGTTTTTCCAAGCACACAGGAGATACAAAGAACAAAGGTGATGCCAAAAGCTGAGTGACGCAGCTTACAAGACCACTCAGTGGGAGCCCCGATGAAAGTTAAGGAACATAAAAAACACAGAGTCAGGGAGAAGAGCAGCAGGAAGCTCAGCTCTGAGTTGTTGGCCCGTACTATTGGGGTTGTTCTGTGATGGAAAAAAACTGCTGCTGTTAGGATGGCTAGACATGCTCCACCAACAGAGAAGAAAGCCAGGATGATCGCCAGAGTCTCATTAATGGAAAGAAACTCGACTGGTTTAGGATGACATGAGTCTCTTTCTGCATTTGGCCAGAATTCTATGGGGCATGGGAAACAATCAGAGGAATCTAGGAAAAGACAGATGGCAAAGGTCAGTGAGTTAGTGTCATAAATGGGGATCGACCGTTAACAATTTTTCCGTCCAATGCTGATAACCGATATTTTCCCTGTAATTATGGCTGATAGTCAATATTTGTTGATGCCTTTATTTGAATGTCTAGATTAACATGAAAATATAAGTCTAAACTTAGCTTGAATATTCACTGACTGTTATTTGCAAACAAAAGTAATAGATGTTCAAGCTCACTTGAAAGTAACAGGATTTAAGGAAAGTACTTTAAAATTAAGTGTTTTTAAACATTGAAAACCAAAACAAAAAATGTAGACACTGCTAGGTGTAAACAACATATCTTAAACTAAAAACATACGACTTTGTAGTCTTGCATAAAAATACGTTCCATTAGTTCATTTGTAGTTGGCTTAAACATAGACTTTTGGATGGCAGTTTTTCCTTTAACGCCACGGTGGATGCTTACATCCTAACTTTGCTAACTGCAGCTGTGACCATCTTTTCAGATGTGATAAATAAATAAAGCAAAACAATATGACACAACCATCTTTACACAATTTTTTTTCTAAATATAAAAATAAGGTGAATTCATTGATTTGTATCTTTATTACTGTGACTGTATGTGAAACATTCCAGAGTCAGTCACTGTGTTTTAGCCAGAGCAGCTTGGTACATGAAAACAACTCCATGAACTTTTATATTGAGAAAGATTCTTGGTTTTGTCTGTAAACAGCAGACAAAACCTGAAGGCTTTTTTCAGGTTCCTCTCTGGCTCTTCTCTCCCCCAAATAATCTTTACAAATATGTCTTTTTGATTGGCTTCCTTAGCTTTTAGCTTTGAGCTTTTAATATAGCTAGTGCTCCAAGCGAGCAGCGATGTCACACAGCAAGACAGGAAGATATGGTGAACAGAATTCAGTAGATTTAAAAGAGAACTTCCTTCAGACTCAGAAAATAAAAAAAGTGGAAAGAATCAAAGTTAGCGTGTGCATTTTTTCTGTCTGCGGCTCAGTACTAAGCGACTCAGGTGTTGGAGATCCGTGATTTAATGTGAACAGGAAACATGTTGAAAAATGATGAGTTGGGGTTACCCCAAACATCCAAAAGGGACAAGAAGGGGGTCCAAACCATATGTCCCTAAATGACAAGTTGGGAGTAAGAAAGTGTTGCTTGAACCAACAGCCACAGTGAACTTAGAGACCTTCCCAGTGTGCGTTTTGCGTCTGACACACGGGGTTGGAAGGTGGAGCAAGTCTGTGCAACAAAAAACACTTCTCTTGTTATAAAAACCAGTCAAAATAAATAGAAATATTGGTAGGATATATCGGTAGAATTTTTAAAATATAGGACCAATACTGATAATCTCAAATTATGCCAGTCCAGTGGTATGGTTCCCGTCTGCCCGTCTGCCCGTCTGCCCGTCTGCCACTCAATATATTGGTGCCAATACAGATTGGCACCAATATATCACCTATCCCTAGCAATAAATGTGACATAAATGTTGTTTGAAAATTGAGGATCTTACCTGTAGTGTTGCTAATCTCTCCCTCAGGACATTTTATGCAATCATAGCAACAGATTGGTTTTCCTTTTTGCAGCACTTTGTAAGTTCCTGGAGGACATCTGTCAGAACACACTGACACTGGAACCTTTCCCAAAAACAACAAAAAAGCAAATTATGAGTAGTTTTCACAATTTTGGTAAGTAATGCTGCATACAAAATATATTTTTAAGATAATTCTCATCAGACTGCTTACTTCTTGTCTACCATCCATCCAGGTTAGATTTTTGTTTATATAGAGTTCTTTATTTTTTGGTCGGGATGCATCATAGTATCCTACAGTTACAGACTCAATATTTCCACTCTCACCCTTATGCCAGTTGACCAGCTCATAAGCAGCCACAGGATCTCCATTAGTATCAAAAGACACAGAATAGCCATTCTGGGTAAAATTTACTTTCTTTAGTGCAGTTAAAACCTACAGATGTAGGAGAAAATTAAGTAATTACAAATCTAAGAAACATCAATAAAATATTATATTTTATCAATTTAACAGCATACAAAGTATAGCAATATCTCAGCTGACCTGCTTGGATTCCAGCATCAAATGTTTGTCACACTGGGCTGTTGCATTTTTGTCCACACAGACAACATTGTGAATAGCATGAGCTATTGCATAAACAGCCTTATACACCATGGTAGTTATTCTCAGCTGAGATGATAGGATAAAATCATTTGGAACCTTTTGTAGGTCTTCACTTCCATTACACACTTGTTTGTCTGTATCCCCATCTTAAAAAAGAGAAAAAAATAGACACTACTTAAAAAATAAAATATTTGATTTAATGACATGAACGTAAATTATCATGATGTTCTCCGTATTAGTGTCTTTTTTAATTAATTTTTTTGGCTCCTCAAATTCAAGATCTGTTCAAGAAAATAAATTACCTTTTTTCAGTGTGCATTTGAATGTCTTCTCCCAAAACTCGGTCAACACTGGAGATGCTACCACTTCTGTCAGAGAGAGATCCAGCAAAAAATCTCTCAAGCCTGGGATATTAGATTTTGGAATCGCAAATCCAATGGCCCCTTCACAGAACGTGAACCTTTGCAAATTTGTGTCTGTAATCCAGGCCTCACTGCCTATCCACTGACGAGATGGCGAAGGCTTTGTGGCAAGTTCCTCCAGCAAGACATCCATTTCTCCCATGCCAGCAAAGGCAACAATAACCTTAGCTGTTGACCTAAGGGCATGATAAGTGCATGTTTAATACATATAAATATGTTCATGTTGTCCCTTTTTTTATTTTGACAGAACTAAACTCATAGGAAGTATAGACATAAAAGACAAAATGTGCAAATTCACAATGCAACAAATTACAAGTGAATAAATTCTGACACTTTCTGGAACTGATTTCAGGTTATAAGAAACATAGACATAAGATACAGAATGTGCACATTTCCTGTGCAACATATTACCTGCGGATCAAATCGGCTACCCTTTGGATTTTGCTGATCGGGTTGCTTCGTAAAAAGGATTCTGAAAACTCCACACAAATCCCTTCCTCTTGAGCTGCTTTGAGAAAAGAGGCCATCCCGTTATTGCCATAGTCTGAGTCAGAGCAGATAGCGCCTATCCACGTCCAGCCAAAGTGTTTCACCAGCTTTGCCAGAGCTACAGCTTGGAAAGCATCACTGGGAATTGTTCTGAAAAAGTTTGGGAACTGCTTCTTATCAGACAAACAAGCACAAGTAGAGAAGTGGCTGACCTAAGGAAAAAAGATAATTGATTCAACAAGTGGTTAATTGCTTACTTTACTTAACTTTATAGAATACTTTTTGAGAAGAAATGAAAACAAGTGAAATAAATATTTACTTGGGGAATGTCAAAGGATCCAATAATCAGAGAAATCGCAATTGATTGTGTGGATCCAGAGTCACCAACGACAGCTACCATCCTGCCAGACTGGGAGCAATTCTTATCTTTGTAGAAGACATTGTCCTGCCCATTTGACAGTTGAAAAGCAGCTTGCATGGCCACAGGGACTGCAGCGCATGAGTCGTGGATCTGATAACCGAGCTTGATCCCAGGCAGCAGCTCTGTGCTGTTGTTAATCTCTTCAATTGCAAAGA
>NC_050524.1:13720675-13726431 GCF_002922805.2 Oryzias melastigma | reverse complement strand
ACAAAAAAAAAAAAAAAAAAAAAAGGACACAGCATTTACCAAAAATATTGCAATTGATTCTTTAATCATCCTAATAGATAAACTGCAAAAGACAACATTGTATAATATTTATTTGCTTTTCATACATAACCTTTACTTTAAACTCTTACTAACCTTCCCGTGCACTTTGGTGGCTCAGGCATGGTGTTATGATTATGAATCTCTGTCATCATGTTATAGTGAATAGCAAACACACCACCTATAACAAAGTCACCGTCCATCGAGAATACAGGTGAATGTGTCGCACCCCGCAGGTTACATCTATTAGAGGAAGCATCAACGTTGGCAACATCAACCCCAGTCCTTTGTTTCAAGCCAGTCAGAGACCCATCCAAGAAAAAAACTGAGTTCATCTCAAACAAACACAGAGGCAGCACTACGGTATTGAAGAAAGTTGAGATTTCCATGCCTGCAATGTCTAAATGTAACTCTGAGGATGTCCTGACCTGTTTATATAACATTTTTTTTATTCTTCTGGGGGAAAATGCCCCACAGTCTTGTTATTCCATGACACAACAAGGTTGTTATTCTTTGTTCGAATCTGTTATTTACCTCTGTGACAAAATAAAACAAAATTAATCGAAAAGTGTCAGTGCTCATACTGTTTCTTTTCTTCTAAACAAGTGGAGAAACAAAGGAAGAAAAAGAGAGAGTTGATTCCCGGTTTGATATAATTCCAAAATGTTTGATACATAATCCTAAATTTAGGAATGTTCCTGAAAAATATATTTTTTTAATGTTGATTTGAAGAAACGGGTTAACGGTAAAGTCCCATACGTTGTCATACATCTAGATGTGTGAAATTCACTCTACACATTTGACCCATTCTCTGGGGGAGCAGTGAGCTGCAGACACAGCCACGCTTGTGAACCATTTGGTGGTTTAACCCCCCAATCTAACCCCTTAATGCTGAGTGTCAAGCAAGGAAGCACTGGGTCCCATTTTTCTGAGGAACCTTCCAATCTCAGGGAGAACACTTTACCACAAGGCCAATGAGCTGATTAACATGAATAAACACCACATCTTAGAAATCATGGTCATATCCTCTTAAAGTGTCAACTCTTTTAAAGGCTTCTTGCTATAACAACATATAAAAAAACAACCACCAATGAACAAAATGTTGCCAACACAGCAAAAAAGGGCACATAGTTAAACTATACTGAATGATTTGGATTGTGCCTTACTGCATGTGAGCATTACCTTAATCAAGCATGCTGTATGGACTAGCCCACTGCCATTGACAGAAGAAAGTCTCTATTCGCACGGGGTTTTAGACTCACGTGCGCCCAGTGCAAAACTATTTTCTTGGTCGCACTTTTTTTAAGAGCTCGCCAGGAAGGCAAGAGCAGCTTAGACCCCATCCTTTTGCTGAAGAGCCTGACAAATGAAGGAGTGCCAGCCATTTTGGTCACCAGACATTTCTGTCTTGAAAAGATTTTGATCATTCGCCAGTTTCACAAATACCTTGGGAAAATATGAATGTGCGGTCTTTTACTGCGCTCAAATGAGCGGCTGTTCGCTTTCCGTGGTCAAATCAGCCGTCACTGGATTTTTTCTGCGAGTTTCATACAAAACTTACTGTAGCAGGTCTGTGCTCGCTGGAAAAATCCTTTAGACTCAGCGGAGCTTTAGGAAGTGTGATATTATTGCTCTTCATGAATGCATATTACTATTAAAGCATATGATAATTATGTGAAATTGACTGTGCATTACGGTTTTTTTCTGAATTTTAGAAATCCAATCACAAAATCTCACGTAGGACTGATATAAAATTGGTTAATTTTGGCTGTGAATTAATCCCAATCTTCAATTTAGTACATTCTAAAACTTACACAGACCTACATAATGCTCAAAAGAAAATTTCTCATGGAAATATAGAGCATTGTTACTGTATAGCTTTTGAGAAATTCACTTTTGAATTATCATAAAAGGTGCAAAAAAGGACACCAGTGACATAAACTTACTTTGGCTGAGAATTAATCTTGATTGGAATTTTAGTACATCAACATTCCTTCACAGACCTACCCAGTCCTTCAAGGAGTATTACTCCTGAAAATATGAAGCATTTTTACTGCATAGTTTTTGTGAAAAGTGCATCTAAAATACTATGTAAGATCTAATTTTGACATCAGTTAGCTGACTTTGTCTGAGACTAATTCTTGATCCTCTGTTTAGTACATCACCATTCCTTTACAGATCTGCTTTGTAGTTCAAGGAGTACTGCTCCTGAAAATATGAAAATTTTTTACTGTATAGTTTTTGAGAAATACACATCTAAAATACCATAAAAATGTCAAATTTGTCTGTCAATTAACAGACTTTGGGTGGGACTAATTCTTAAGTTTAAATCTAGTACATCACCATTCCTTTACAGACCGACCTAGTACTTCAAAGAGTACTACCCCTGAAAACATGAAGTATTTTCACTGAACAGTCTTTGAGAAAAGTACATCTGAAATATTATAAGAATGTCTTATTTTCGCATCAGTTAAAAGATGTTGAGTGGGACTCATTCTTGTTTCTTAATTTAGCCGAAAGGTGAAGCAGAAGTTCTGACTGGCAGTCTAAGAAATTTAAGGGCATCCGACGTAAAAACTCTGCCAAATCTGATGCGAATCAGTAGGTGCTGTTTCACTGTGGCGACCCCGAAAGGGATAAGCCGAAAGGTGAAGAAGAAGAGAATGCATGTAGGCAATACAGCAGTGTGCATGTTGTGGTCAACATGATACTCCATACGTTTTTTCGCTGCTCACACATATTTACATGCAAATAACATCAGCCTTGACAGAATATTTCTTTTGGGTTTTAAAATCTGGCATTACATCAAAATGATTTGATTAAAACTAGTAAGGCCAATTGGAGTCCCCAATTAATCTATAAAGCATGTACAGGGTTGAGCCATATGGGTGTCAAAGGTTTTTGATTTGAGCAGGCCGGTGGAGGGTCATAGACAGGAGGGACGACATCTTATCCGGAGTGCAGATTTTTATCGTTGTCCCCATAGTCATTAGTAAGATGCGTTCACTGGCTCCTTACTTACCGTGCACAAATGATTTATGCTCAGGGTGTGCACGTGATAGGTTAGCACCCGTAGAACACCTGTAGGACCCACACACAAACTATGCTCTGTTTATAAGATTGTTTTCATTTGTCATATTCAGATTGCTCAAAATCCACCGGGATTATGGTAATGACAAACTGTTGGAGTTACCAAAATCAAACGAATGTAAATAATGTAGCTAAAGCTCCCGTGTTGAAGAAAGTTCGTTTTCTTGGACTTATGTTAATAAATACCACTTCAGTCACCTTTTTTTAAACTACAAAAACATATTCGCCAGTCTTACTTTGAAAATGAGAAGCTTCACCAACACTTTATTTTGAAGACTTGTTTACTTTCAGTGACAGTAGCGCTGTGCGTTGGTTTCCTCTTGTTTTGTAAATCCACAGTTTTTTCTGCATTTTAGAACAAAAACTATTTTCTTGAATTGTATTTGTTACCTACTCTTTTTGAGAGCTGATCACAAGTATCTGAGTATTTGGATACTTGTTACAGCCCTAGTAATAGCACGATGAAAGAAAACATTACACCCATTATGTAATAATACAATGCGAGTAAAAATTACCTTGACAAAAAAGTGAAGGACAGTGAGGAAGGCGCCAAGACAGTGGGATGCTTTTTTCAGTGTACATGGCTGTTGTGCTGCCATGAAACGTAAGTTTGTTTGTATCTGTCTTCTTCTTCTATGATTGAGGAAGGACTATACCGCTTCCAAATGTTCCTGTTGTGCTTTGCAATCCAAATAACTTTGTGGTTGGTGGTTATCATAATGATTTAAAATGACCAAAAAAATCAGTTGTGAATGATGCTTTATGTGTTTGTTACAATCTGTTGCCTACAGGCTACCTGTAGAAAAAAAATCTGCATGAATATTTATGAATATTTTCGCCCTGCGGGTTCACAAGAGGTCTACCACCTTGATATTTCATGCAGACCAACTTTTGTTTGCTGCGCTATTTTACCAATTTTTTGGTTGCAGACAGCCTTTATTTAACCATAATGGCAGTTGTGACGAAGGATTTAGTTGTGTAGTATCTTTATGCCTATGAGTTTGTAAATGTGAAGCATATATATTGCAGAAAATACTTAAGTGAAATTGGAAAAAAAAATCAGTCATAAATCTCCATTAGAAAAAATTATTTAAAAGGAAATATGCAAAAAATATGCTTACTGCACCACGTGAGAAGAGGGATTGTGTGCATGGGGTTGGAGGGATGGTCAAGAATTCCTGGGCAGTGGTGGGTTGCTCATGTAGGGCTGTGGGGCTCTCCAGCTGGTAAGGCCTTGTGCTTTCCCCCCTTGCGCAGCGCAAGGGGCTTGACTGAGGCTCACGCTGTCTGCACTGCCTTGCACTCTGACTCTCGGGGCCTTTTTGTCAGTCCTTTCAGCTCTAGTCTGGTAAGCCAACGTTGAGTTACTCAGCAGGCAGATTCCCTGGTTACTTCCCTGGCACTGCTTTTAAATGTGTAATGAGTTTAAAATAATTGTGTGTCTTGTCTTGTATTTTTCAATCGATGCTTGAAATAAACCAACCAATCAATAAATACCCAATTAACACTGATATGGTCAAGATTTTAGCCGATGAACTCCCTCCTGACAATCTAGTTCCGCAACCGCTGCAAATCGCAAGTCTTTTATCGCTGACAAGGACTTTGAAATATTTCCACACAGCCAACATTTAAAGTTGGCGTTAGATTGCCGATGCACATTGATTGCATAAAGTCAGTAAAAGGGGTCAGTAATCACGCGGCAATATTCTGAATCACCCCTACCAAAATTGAATATTGCTTTTTTTGTAATATTCTGCCAAATACATTTGGTTGCTGAATATTTAGTGCATCCCTAAAATACACACTGTGCGTGTCCGAAGATTCATAACCCCCTATTTTAAGAGTAAAATGTATCCAATACAGGAGGCCTTCAGTTCTTATGTTTTGTTCAACTGCTGGGCATGAAAAGTTAAAAAAATTAATAAACAAGAAAAGATGCTAAAATTTCTTGTAATCCTTGCTTTACATGTGAGGAACATGCTACAAAGTTAGGTCTGTTAAAAAAAAAATTTTTTTTGGATCTAAACCCAAATAATATTTGTCAATACAGTAATAGATGCAGAGGATCAATTAATCAACGCCGTCAATTTACCTGGCTACAAATCCAATCTTGTCCTTGCACACACGAGTTCCTTCTGGCCACAATATCGGCAAATTTTAAATAAATCGTGAAAAACATAAGAAATTCACATTTCTCTTTATTTGGGCAAAAAATAGATTATAAAAATAATAGTAGTAAAAATTTTGCCAAGGATGTTATTTGGTTTTTCATCCTACTTCTACTCCTTTCACCTCTAACCAGGTCATCAGTGTAAACAATAACATGTTCTCAACTGATCCGCCTGGTTAAATAATAATTAAATCAGTAAAATGATAATATGGAAGACTCCAGAAAAAATGCTTCAACTCAGTTGTTACTTTTATTTAAAAAAGTCAAAATGGCTTTACAATCATAAACATAATATTTTAATGTAGAAATAATTAAAAATGTATGTTGTTTAAACACAGTAGTAAGAAAAAGTTAATTTTTATTCATTAAATATTTTTTGGTGTTCCTCTCAGGGTGACACAGTATGATGAAACACTTTGGAGCAAATATACACATTATT
>NC_050524.1:13718660-13720064 GCF_002922805.2 Oryzias melastigma | reverse complement strand
ATTTGGGCAAAAAATAGATTATAAAAATAATGGTAGTAAAAATTTTGCCAAGGATGTTATTTGGTTTTTCATCCTACTTCTACTCCTTTTACCTCTTACCAGGTCATCAATGTAAACAATAACATGTTCTCAACTGATCCGCCTGGTTAAATATGAAATTAAATCAGTAAAATAATAATATGGAAGACTCCAGAAAAAATGCTTTAACTCAGTTGTTACTTTTATTTAAAAAAGTCAAAATGGCTTTACAATCATAAACATAATATTTTAATGTAGAAATAATTAAAAATGTATGTTGTTCAAACACAGAAGTAAGAAAAAGTTAATTTTTATTCATTAAATATTTTTTGGTGTTCCTCTCAGGGTGACACAGTATGATGAAACACTTTGGAGCAAATATACACATTATTAATCCAAAACTGGAAGCCAGAATAGCAAATATCTCCACTGCTACTGTGAATTTGCCAGGAGAGCTGACATAAGCTGGTATGAAGGTGAGCCAGACTGCACAGAAAATCAACATGCTAAATGTTATAAACTTGGCTTCATTAAAGTTGTCCGGCAGTTTCCGAGCCAGCACAGCTAACACAAAGCAGAACACAGCCAGAAGTCCGATGTACCCCAACACAGCCCAGAACCCAATGGCAGAGCCCAAAGCACACTCCAGGATGATCCGCTCTTTGTATGTGGAGAAATTTTTCATTGGAAATGGAGGCCTCAGCACAAGCCAAACTGTGCAGATTAATACTTGAACAAAGGTAAGTAACACTACAGTCAGTCTTTGTTGTGGAGGACCAAACCATTTCATGACATTGCTACCTGGCAGTGTAGCTTTAAAGGCCATCAAGACCACTATGGTTTTTCCAAGCACACAGGAGATACAAAGAACAAAGGTGATGCCAAAAGCTGAGTGACGCAGCATACAAGACCACTCAGTGGGAGCCCCGATGAAAGTTAAGGAACATAAAAAACACAGAGTCAAGGAGAAGAGCAGGAGGAAGCTCAGCTCTGAGTTGTTGGCCCGTACTATTGGGGTTGTTCTGTGATGGAAAAAAACTGCAGCTGTTAGGATGGCTAAACATGCTCCACCAACAGAGAAGGCTGCAAGGATGATTGCCAGAGTCTCATTAATAGAAAGAAACTCGACTGGTTTGGGATGGCATGAGTCTCTTTCTGCATTTGGCCAGAATTCTAAGGGGCACAGGAAACAATCTAAGGAATCTAGAAACATAGAGACAGCAAATATCAGTTAGTGTCACTAATGTGACAAAATTGTAATTTAAAAATAGAGTATCTTACCTGTAGTGTTGCTGATTTCTCCCTCAGGACATGGTATGCAATCATAGCAACAGATGGGTTTGCCTTTCTGTAACACTCTGTGAGTTCCTGGAGGACAGCTGTCAC
>NC_050524.1:13695665-13718439 GCF_002922805.2 Oryzias melastigma | reverse complement strand
GCTGATTTCTCCGTCAGGACATGGTATGCAATCATAGCAACAGATGGGTTTGCCTTTCTGTAACACTCTGTGAGTTCCTGGAGGACAGCTTTCAGTACACACTGACTTTGGCACCTTTCTCAAAGACAACAGAAAAACAAATTATGAGTGTTCCTGAAAATGTTGCAAAGTGATGCTGCATCCATAAATTATTATTTTTTTAAAGAGTTCTCATGAGACCACTTACTTCTTGTCTACCATCCATCCAGGTTAGATTTCTGTTAATAAGGAATTCTTTATTTTTTGGAAGGGAGGCATCATAGTATCCTACAGTTACCACCTCAATATTTCCACTCTCATCTTTCTGCCAGTTGACCAGCTCGTAAACAGCCACAGGATCTCCATTAGCATCAAAAGACACAGAATGGCCATTGTGGGAAAAATTCACTGTCTTCAGAGCAGCTAAGACCTGGAGATGAAGGAGGAAATCAAGTAATTACAAATCTAAGAAAACATCAATAACATTTGGAATCAATTTTAATACTACACAAAGTAGAACAATATCTGACCTGCTTGGTGTCCAAAATCAAATGTTTGTCACACTGAGCTTTTACACTTTTTTTCACACACACAACATTGTGAATAGCATGAGCTATTGCATAAACAGCCTTATACACCAAGGTAGTTATTCTCGGTGGAGATGATAGGATGAATGTGTTCGGAACCTTTTGTAGGTCTTCACTTCCATTGCAGACACGTTGCCCTGCAGTCACATCTCAGAAGACAAAGAGAAAAATAATATATTAATGGAACTTGAACAGAAATGATCATGATTTTCTCCTCATTGGGTCCTTTTTATATCCTCATATGCATTGATGAAAAATAGTTAATACCAAACCCTGTTAAATTTTTACAAAGACATTTAACCACAGTCTGATTGATTGAAGTCGATATTTAAGAAAATTAATCACCCTTTTTCAGTGTGCATTTGAATGTGTCCTCCCAAAACTCAGTCAGCAATGGGGATGCTGCCACTTCCGTAGGGGAGAGATCCAGCAGAAAATCTCTCAAGCCTAGGATGTCTGATTTTGGAATTGCAAACCCAATGGCCCCTTCACAGAACGTGAACCTTTGCAAATTTGTGTCTGTGATCCAGGACTCGCTGCCTATCCACAGACGAGATGGTGAAGGTTTTGTGGCAAGTTCCTCCAGCAAAACTTTCATTTCTCCAGTGGCAGCAAAGGCAACAATAACCTTAGCTGTTGATCTGACGGGGTAAATTTATTTTAAATAATTAAGAATCTTCATGTTATCCATTTTTTTAAACAGAATTAAACTCAGAAGATACATAGACATAAATGACAGAATGTGCAAATTTTAAATACAATTCAGCATTACCTGCGAATGAAATCAGCCACCTTCTGGATCTTGTGAGCTTGAGTACGATAAAAAGCTTCAGAAAACTCCACACAAATCCCTTCCTTTTCAGCTGCTTGGAGAAAAGAGGCCATCCCGTTATTGCCATAGTCTGAGTCAGAGCAGATAGCGCCTATCCACGTCCAGCCAAAATGTTTCACCAGCTTTGCCAGAGCTTCAGCCTGAAAAGCATCACTGGGAATTGTTCTGAAAAAGTTTGGGAACTGCTGCTTATCTGACAGGCAAGCACACGTGGCAATGTGGCTGACCTGAAGAAAAATATAGCAATTTGATTAACAAGTGGTCAATTACTTTATTAAATAATTTATGAAATGGCTTGAAAATAGTATTTACTTGGGGAATGTCAAAGGATCCAATGACCCGAGAAATCGCAATTGATGGTGTGGATCCAGACTCAGCAACAACACCCGCCATCATGCCAGACTGAGAGCAATTATTGTCTTTATAGTAGACGTTGTCCCCCCCATTTGATAGCTGGAAAGCAGATTGCACTGCCACAGGCACTGCAGCGCATGAATCATGGATCTGATAACCAAGATTGATCCCAGGCAGCAGCTCTGTGCTGTTGTTAATCTCTTCTATGGCAAAGATCATTGCACGAGAGAAACGCAGGTCACGAGCATTTATGCTGAGAGTAACAAAAATAAGGACACATTGACCAAAAATATTACATTTTTGTTTTTTTATCTTAAGAGCTAAACTGCAAAAGACAACACTTTGTAAAATATTTCATTTCTTTCTTCAAAAAATGTTTTTCTTTAAAGTTTTACTAACCTTCCCGTGCACCTTGGTGGATCAGGCATGGTGATATAATTATAAATCTCTGTGTACATATTATAGTGAATAGAGAACACACCACCTATAATAAAGTCACCATCCTTCGAGAATGCAGGTGAACGCGTCGCACCCCGCAGGTTACATCTCACAGAGGAAGCATCGATGTTGGCAACATCCACCCCAGTCCTTTGTTTTAAACCAGTCAGAGACCCGCTTAAGAAGAAAACTGAGTTCATCTCAAACACACACAGAGGCAACACCAGAAAAGTGAAGAAAGCTGAGATCTCCATGCCTCCGATGTCTGAATGGAACTCTGAGGAGGTCCTGACTTGTTTATATAACCTTTTTCTTAGTCTTCTGGGGGGAAATGCCCATAGTCTTGTTTTTCAGTGACACAATTAGGTTGTTATTCTTTGTTCGAGTTAGTTTACCTCTGTGACAAAATCAAACCTTTCCAAAATGTTTGATTCCCATATCTATAATTTTTACTAGTTTCTGTCTTAACACTTTTTAAATTGATTTAAAAAAAAAATTACTTTGATGAAACACCATAGCTTAGAAATTATGGTCATATTTTCTAAAGTGTCAACTCTTCTACAGGCTTATTGCTTTCACAATATACATAGAAACAACCACTAAAAGAAACAAAGGCCCTATCTGTATTCTTCCTTTCTCTTTACCCCTCCATTTGAAGGGGCATTTGTAGTGCAAGTGGTGTCCGAAATATATATTTTTTAGATCCTACCCAACAAGTAGAGGGATACAAAGTCCATTGCCGCGAGGGTAAACCGCTTATGCGCTGAGCTGCAAAGAAGAAGAAGCACTTTTCTTCAAATGGGTACACTCTATTTACATTTAAATGTAAGTAACGACTTTTTGTTGTGAGATGACCTTTTTAAAGTTTTAAAACAGCTGTTATTATGTATATTCGAGTACTGGAAGCTCCGCGCTAAAGCTAGCTGACCGGTGACTATTCGTGACTTCATCAAGTGAATAGTGAAGACACTATGTTTTCATAACTCTACGATTTGAGGGCTAAATGTACGGGTTGGGAGAATGGAAGAATTCCGATTGTGTCAAAATGTTATCAACGCAACAATGAAGCACACCCAGCTATACCAAACGGGATAATATTTAAGCATTACTGCAGGTGAGAATTACCTGAATCAAATGTGCTGCTCTGACTACCCCACTGACAATGACCTAATATTTCTCTTGGGTGTCAAAAATGTGTGAATAAAATTAAATGAATAAATTAATACTCCATAGTACATCAATCCATCTTCAGAGCCAACTTAATACCTTTTAGGTACTCAGAGCTGCAGGAGCCAACCCAGCAACTGTTACTGATCGCTCGTCAATTCCAGGGCCTCACAACCACTTAAACTCCTTTTCCCCCCAAGGGCCAATTTGGAGTTACCAATTAACCCATGAAGCATGTCAGGGTTGACCCAAACGAGTCCTATTTTTTTGTTGTTTGTGCATGTCAATGGAGGGTCATAAACAGGAGTGACCACATCTGACAGAGAGTGTAGGTGTGTCTTGCAAGTTCCTTTTAGTCGTGTGCAGCCACTTCAAGAGATGTCATGAAAATGGAACTTAGTGTAGTGTGAGATATTTGTAAGGATATTGGTAAATGGCTTATTCTTGTATAGCCCTTTTCTACTTTCCTTGAAGGCCAAAAGCAATTTACAGTCACAGTCCCATTCAAACACTCATGTATATAAATACGCTAAACACTGGCGTCAACCTTCCACCAGAGGCAAGGTGGGGGTTAGTGTTAGGACACTTCGACACATGGGAAGGAAGGCGGGAATGGAACCTGCAATCTTCTAATCAGAGAATATTTAGGCCATGCATCTCACCTACTGTTTTACGCCAGGGAACATCCAGGCCTCGAGGGCCAGCCTTTCTGGTTTACCAGAAATGTTGCCTCATTTGCTCCTGTTTACCTGGATCAGGTGTGTTTACTGAAAAGGAGCATTAATGGCAGGTTGGTTTTATAACATGTTTGAAATTTGCCCTTGAGGACTAGAGTTTGACACCCCTTGTAGTCGCACAAACCACGGATGGTGTGGGTTTTTTGATTGTCTGGACTTGCAGAGGGTCATAGGCAAGAAAGACTGCATCTTTTTTGCAGTTCTGTTGAGGCTCGTGCGGCCAACCCAAGGGATGTCAAGTAAATGGAACGGACATTGTTGAGTGTGTGGTAAGTGTATTGTGAAATATCCATCTATCAAATTTTTTCAGCAGCTATATTATTTTTGAATTCATGCTAATGCCGGAACTTGTTCAAACTACCGTTTGACGAAGGTGGGGTACACCTGTACTATTTGTTAGTTTGTCATAAGACATACAACTGGCCCCACACATACTCGCACAAGGGCTGGGCGAAACAGAATTTTTTTTTATTTTACATTATTCTTTTATTCATATCAGGCAATAACGATAAATATCACGATACAAACCAAATCACTATATTTGTTACATTTAAATGCTTTGTTGCTCACAAGAGAAATGTATAATCATCAGCAGGTTATTGAGATTTAAATATTTTTTTCCTACCATGCTTTAAACACAACTGATGCATTGAAAGAACATAATGCAGTTTTTTTTCCATAAAACTAAGAAAAAGCATATTTATTGCAAACTAAACAGAGAATTAAAGTAAAAAGTTTCAAGTTTCCAAAGTGAACTAAAATAAAGCCAACCACTAAACTGCTTGATCGGTTCCACTGAAAAATAAATACTACTGTTTTTAAGTTCTCTTTCAACATTCATTCGGTATCTCACTATGGGGCGCTTTCCCCAGAAGTTTTTTTTTTGTTTCACATTACGCCAGTCCTGACTGGGCGTCAGGAAGTGACGTCCACTCTAGGATGAGGAACTTCCTTCTAGTATAAGAGTGGGACGTTATCTTTCTCTCCTCAGTCTAACACCTCTTCTCGCTCCCAGAAGCCCGCTCACAGAGGGCTCTTGTAGCAGAACTAGCTTAACTGTTCACAGAGCGAGCTAACCACTCTGTCGCCGAACGCTAGCCGAAGTTGCATTAGCTTTCTGGGTCAAGTAGCTGGCTTGTCACCAAACAGCAGCTGCTGTAGCTAGCCACCATACTAGCTACTCGAAGCTTCCATTTTTTATCTGAGCTAAAAAGAGAAATGGAGCCTAAACCTGTCCTCACCATGGACACAGTCAGGCTGCCATCGAGAGCATTCACATGTGGGAACAAAATAGCCGGAGCAGACACCCACTCTGCTTGTGTTTCGTGTCTGGGGCTGCAACACGCCGAGGATGCGCTAGCATCTCCGGTCACATGTGAGCACTGCGCACGGCTCTCCACCAAAACCTGGAAATGGCGGCTCTCGCACTGGGTGAGCCTGTCAGCGGCGGACCCGATGGTTGGGGTTGCCATTCCCCCGCCGCCGGAGTTAACCGACTGCGCCCGCGGAAATTCATCTCTCATGGATGCAAGCTGAGGCGACCAGCTAGACGCTGCTACCCTGCTGAGCGACCCTGAGGAGCCTTACGAGGCCGCACCTTCGGAGCATTATGATGCCACTGGCGCCGGGTCTGACTCTGGAGATGAGTCCATCAGCCTCGCATCCGAAGAGGACGAGGAGGACTGCTGACCATTTATCTTTCTCGCGTCTGCAAAGCCAACGGGACTGAGCGACACACGCAGTGGATCTCCAAATCCGACTGCTACGGTGGACCTGCATGATGTCTGCAGGAGAGCAGCTGCAAAGCTGGGCGTGTAGTGGCCTGAAACCCCAACCGAGACCTCAGTGTCTCGCTACGAGGGAAAACGGCTCCCGAAAGCCAAATCTCCTGGTCGACCGCTGTTGCCGCCTGGTTGCCGCCTGGAGGAGGTGACCCGGTCATGGAGCAATCCACTTACCGCCAAGAACCCCACCCTCGGGAACTCGGGGCTTGAGGAGAATGGCTTCGGCCACATCCCTCCAGTGGAACCTCTGCTGGCGTCCCACCTGCACCCGACGCAGAAGCCCAGCATGACCTCCGCGAGCCCCGCCTTACCCTCCAAATCCGATGGGTTTCAGTCTACGCTGACCGACAAAGGCTACAGGGCGGTAGCCTCGTCAGTAAAGGCCCTGAACGGATCATCTCTGCTCCTCGCTTATCAGGCGGAAATTCAGGAGCAGATGTCAGCCTCTCCGACCTCAGACCTGTGGGATGAACTGTGCGTGGTGACGGACCTCTTTCTGCACCTACACAGATCTGCTGTCCAAGCCGCCGGGCAGGCTATGGCCCTCATGGTGACTCAGGAGAGGGCGAGATGGCTGAAGCTCTCGAGTCTGTCTCAGAAGGAGAAGACTCATCTCTTCAACGTTCCCGTGGACCCTAAAGGTTTATTTGGACCAGCGGTGGCCACGATGCACAAACGGTGCGAGGAAAAAAAGAAAGAAAGGCGAGGCCCTCCAGCTCTGCCTGCCCAGGAAGGCGCCCCCTCTCTCAGCTGCACCGCATCAGACCTTCGCTCAGGCTGTGGCCCGACCGGCCTTTCGCATCCCAAGGTGTCAGCCCCAACCACAGTCGGACGACCGCAGTCACGGCAAACCCACGGAGCTGAAAGACACGTGGACCAAGAAGCCGTTTGCTCCCCAGGTGTCACCGGGAAACCAGCCGGCCCCGTCAAGCACCGGGAGCTCCAAGAAAAAGAGACGTGCCACCTGAGACACTCTCTACCGGGAGGAGAAGCGGGCTCGGCCAGACACCTGCCCTCACCCTCCCAAACAATGTTCTGTTCTGTTTAGAGTTGACATGTTCCAAGCCCTCCAAAAGGCGTGCAGAGGATGCGCTGGTGCTCCCAGCACACAGCCAGTTGAAAAGGAGGAAGACCGGACCAGCAGAGAGCTTAGTGGAGCCGCAGCTGCATTCAGTAAACGCACGCAAGTGCACAAGCACACACAAGTGCAGTTATGTTCTGTTATTAAACGAAATGTGTTCAATAAAAGTTGTCCCGTGCGCATGTCTCAGCTCAATGCACATGGCGCACACACACGGGCAGAAAAACACAAAAAGAGGAAAAGAAAGAGGAACAGAATGGTACGAGCCTGACAGCTGCACATGAGGCAGCGGGTGGGACCTCCCCCCGCGGCACTGCAGCCCCGGTTGCTTGAAGCCATCGACTGTATATAAGAATATTTTTACAGTCAATGCTTGAAACGAGCAGTGCACGACCCGTGCACGCACACTCCGTACCTCTCACTCTTTTTCCGAAGCCGCCACATCTTGGGCCTCTGTCAGCCAACACACGAGCATGGCGAGATTGTGGGGTTACCAGCTGGGTGATGAAAACTGTAACCAGAGGTTACAGGCTTCAGTTTGCATTCACACCCCCTCGTTTCAACGGCATCCTGCACTCGCAGGCTCGCGGGGAGAGAGCGCGCATCTTACAAGCTGAGATCGCGGCTCTCACGAAAAAAAATGCAATCCAGCTCGTTCCGCCGGCGCAGAGCGCGAACTGATTTTTTTCCTGGTACTTTCTGGTTCCGAAACGGGACGGAGGTCCCTGCCCAATTTTAGATCTGCGCGCTCTGAACAAATACTTAAGACAGTACACGTTCAGAATGCTGACTCGCGCAGCTCTAATGCGATTCGTGCGTCAAGGGGACTGGTTCATCTCCATAGATCTGAAAGACGAGTACTTTCACATCCCTATTTATTCCCTGCACAGAAAGAATCAACGGTTTGCCTTTCAGGGGAAGACATACGAATATGTGACTCTCCTGTTTGGCCTCTCTTTAAGCCCCCGTGTGTTCGTCAAATGTACGGAAGCGGCAATCGCGCCTCTGAGAGAGAGAGGGATGCGACTGGCTACATACATAGACGACTGGCTTCTTGCAGCGCAATCTCCCAGAGAACTTTCTGCACACGCAGAGCTGCTTACGTCACGTTCACGTTTCACTATAAACTGGGACAAGAGCGTCTTGATTCCAGCCCAAACGATCACCTTTATCGGGCTTTCTCTGAACTCAAGAGTTCAGAGCGCGACTCTCCGTGGACAGAGTGAGAGCCTTTCGGGCTTGTTTAGCGCTGTTCCGAAGGGTGGGCATGTCTCCGGTTCAGGCAGTGCCTCAGACTGCTGGGTCTGATGGTCCCTATACATGCGCCCGTTTCAGCGGTGGGTGGCGTCACTCAACCTGAGCCCCACTCGCCACGCCCACCGCAGAGTTCATGTAACGGTAACGTGCGCTGTCACCCTCCGTCCGTGGAGGAGTGCGCACTTCCTAACCAGGGGGGTTACCATGGGAACCATCCAAACAAGGAAGACTGTGACCATGGATGCTTCGTTGCATCGTCTGCACATGTTGGCACACAGACTGATAGTGTGGAGCAGCTCTCACCTGTTGTCACTGAGAGCAATCCACATTCCGGGCATAATGAACCGCGGGGCGGATCTACTGTCCAGGCGTAATCCTCGCTACAGGGAATGGAAGCTCCACAGCGATGTGGTGGCTCAGATATGGACCATTTACAGTCGAGCAGAGATCGACCTTTTTGCATCAGTGGAGAATTCGCAGTGTCCCAAGTTTTACTCCCTGACCGATCAGGGCTCTCCACTCGGACTGGACGCATTAGCGCATGAAAGGCAGAAGGTCCTGCTGTATGCGTTTCCTCCACTGGAGTTGATACCCCCCACCCTGACCAGGGTGCGAGGTGGGCACCATTCTCTCATCCTGATAGCTCCATAGCTGGCCTGGGAAACCCTGGCTAGCGGAGATTTTTCAGCTGATGAACAGAGAACCATGGCCACTTTCCCTCCGCAGGGACCTACTGTCGCAGGCGCGCGGGGAAATCTTCCATCCTCATCCAGGTCATATGGCACTATGCTTGGCCTGTGAGAGGTTAAACCTGACCGCCACTGGTCTCCCACAAAACGTTGTGGAAACGATTCAAAACTTCCTCTACATGTTTGGCGTATGATGGAAAATGGCATGCATTTGAGGACTGGTGCGCTAAAACCGCTGTGGTGGCTTATCAGAGTTCGGTGGCTGACATTCTGTCATTTCTGCAGAACCTGTTGGACAAGGGTCTAGCTTTCTCCACCATTAAGGTGTACTTAGCTTCTATATCTGCCTGCCATGTTGGTTTTGGGAACAGAACAGCGGGCCAGCATCCACTCCTGGTACAGTTCATGAGGGGAGCGTGCCGGCTTAGGCCGGTGTCCAGGAGCTTGGTCGCTCCTTGGGATTTACCTTTGGTGCTCAATGTGTTGATACGTTCAACTTTTGAGCCTCTGCAGCAGGTCGAGCTTAAGGTGCTCTTCTTAAAAACGGCTTTGCTGATCGCACTGGTTTCTGGAAAACGTGTGAGCGACATTCACGCGTTATCAGTTAACCCGTCATGCATGGAATTTTCCAGGGGGGATTCAAGGGTTCTTTTGAAACCTAATCCTGCCTTTTTACCCAAGGTTTTCCATTCGGCTGTGTCGAGCCGCCCTCTCGAGCTATCAGCCTTCTACCCACTGCCCTTTGCCTCTGTTGAGCAAGAGCGGCTTCATGCACTCTGCCCGGTCCGAGCTCTGCGCATTTATAAGGAAATGACCTCTGACTTTAGAAAGTCAGAATAGCTGTTTGTGCCATGGGCTCCACAGCACAAGGGTAGACCTCTCACTAAGCAACGTTTGTCATGTTGGATTGTGGAGGCTATTGTCATGGCTTATAATGTCAGGGGACTGGAACCCCCTGCTGGTCTGCGGGCTCACTCCACACGTGGAATGGCCTCTTCTTGGGCACTATTTCAAGGGATCTCGGTGGATGACATATGTGAAGCTGCCAGCTGGGCTTCACCCCACACCTTCACCAGATTCTATAAACTGGATGTGACTACACCAACTCTGTCTCACGCTGTGTTTTATGTGTCTTCTGCGCCAGTTTGAAATGACCGGGTGCTTCTTAGTCTTCAAGTAAGCCTGTCTGGCAATCCGGGAGTCTCTATATCCCATAGTGGGATACCGAATGACTGTTGAAAGAGAACGTTAGGTTAAGAAATTAACCCTGGTTCTCTGAAACATAAGTGAGGTATCTCACCAGACAACCCTTCTTGCCTGGAGCGAGAAGAGGTGAGCTTTCTTAGACTAAGGAGAGAAAGATGACGTCCCACTCTTATACTAGAAGGAAGTCCCTCCTCCTAGAGTGGACGTCACTTCCTGACGGCCAGTCAGGACTGGCGTAATGTGAAAAAAAAAAAGCTTCTGGGGACAGCGCATAGGGGGCGTGTCCCATAGTGAGATACCTCACTCATGTTTCAGAGAACCAGGGTTAATTTCTTAACCTAACGTTTTACAGAACCAACGCAGAATTGAAAACCATTTTTGTCAGCATCCTGTGTCTAAACTTGGAACTAAAAGCAAATTCTCAAAATTTATTCTTGTTTTTTAGACTGTTGCTGCTGTGCAGTCTTACCTTTTTTTTTTTGCTGGAAAATTATTGTTTATTTCAGTCTGAGATTGAGTGTGCTTGGTGATACTGCTTCAAGTGATAAAAAAGGTTGGTAGTATTTTGAGTTCTGGAAGGAACATGCCTTCTGCACAATCTGCACTGCACATTTATATTTTTTTGTCGGATTGTAAAAACCTGAATTACTTCTACTCACGGGCCAAAATTTTATTTTTGAGTCACCGGCTTGATTGGCCAGTATATAAAAAAAAAAAATATCTACCGACCAAACATATAGTTTACCAGCCAAAACATAACAGTATTTTTTTATGTTGATTTGAAGAAACGAGCTAAAGTCCCTTAAGTTGTCATACATCTAGATGTGTGAAATTTATTTTACACATTTGACCCATCCTCTGGGGGAGCAGTGAGCTGCAGACACAGCCACGCTTGTGAACCATTTGGTGGTTTAACCCCCCAATCCAACCCCTTATGCTGAGTGTCAAGCAAGGAAGCCCTGGGTCCCATTTTTTTGAGGAACCTTCCAATCTCAGGGAGAACACTTTACCACAAGGCCAATGAGCTGATTAACATGAATAAACACCACATCTTAGAAATCATGGTCATATTCTCTTAAAGTGTCAACTCTTTTAAAGGCTTCTTGCTATAACAACATATAAAAAAACAACCACCAATGAACAAAATGTTGCCAACACAGCAAAAAAGGGCACATAGTTAAACTATACTGAATGATTTGGATTGGATAAGCCTTACTGCAAGTGAGCATTACCTTAATCAAGCATGCTGTATGGACTAGCCTACTGCCATTGACAGAAGAAAGTCTCTATTCGCACGGGGTTTTCGACTCACGTGCGCCCAGTGCAAAACTATTTTCTTGGTCGCACTTTTTTTAAGAGCTCGCCAGGAAGGCATGAGCAGCTTTTGCTGAAGAGCCTGACGAATGAAAGAGCGCCAGGCATTTCGGTCACCGGACATTTCTGCCGGGAAAAGATTTTGATCATTCGCCAGTTTCGCAAATGCCTTGGGAAAATATGAATGTGCGGTCTTTTACTGCGCTCAAATGAGCGGCTGTTCGCTTTCCGTGGTCAAATCAGCCGTCACTGGATTTTTTTCTGTGAGTTTCATAGAAAACTTACGGTAGCAGGTCTGTAGAAGTGTGATATTATTGCTCTTCATGAATGCATATTACTATTAAAGCATGTGATAATTATGTGAAATTGACTGTGCATTACGGTTTTTTTCTGAATTTTAGAAATCCAATCACAAAATCTCTCGTAGAACTGATATAAAATTGGTTAATTTTGGCTGTGAATGAATTCCAATCATTAATTTAGTACATTATAAAACTTTCACAGACCTACATAGTGCTCAAAAGAAAATTTCTCCTGGAAATATAGAGCATTTTTACTGTATAGTTTTTGAGAAATTCACTTTTGAATTATCATAAAAAGTGCAAAGAAGGACACCAGTGACATAAACTGACTTTGGCTGAGAATTAATCTTGACTGAAATTTTAGTATATCAACATTCCTTCACAGACCTACCCAGTCCTTCAAGGAGTACTACTTCTGAAAATATGAAGCATTTTTACTGCATAGTTTTTGTGAGAAGTACATCTGAAATACAATGAAAGGTCTAATTTTAACATCAGTTAGCTGACTTTGTCTGAGACTAATTCTTGAGCCTCTATTTAGTATATCACCATTCCTTTACAGACCTACTTTGTAGCTCAAGGAGTACTGTTCCTGAAAATATGAAGCATTTTTACTAAGGCTGTCAGATTTGTTGCGTTAATTACGCGTTAATTTGACATGTGCGTGACGCCGACAATTTTTTTTTAATGCATTAATCACAGATTTTCATCATACATGCCTTTCCATACCGCGCGCGGGGGCGTCCCGTCATCGCCCTCTAACTCACCGGCTGCTCTCACTAGATCACGGGCGGGTCTCCAACCACCGAGCTGCTAGCTAGAACCGGCCCGGCGCCAGGACGCGGAGAGCTCCTGCACCCTAACCCGGCTCCGGTTCGCGTCCAGTACCACGTCTGGTGTTACCGGCTCTGAGAGCTGCGGACCCCTGATGTTCCGAACAGCAAGCGCACCGGGGGAAGTTTTAAATGTAGTCTAAACAAAGCCAGTTATTTGTAGATGAAAAGATAAATTTCAGCTTTGAGTGTGTGGCCCGTCCCTCTTTCGCCACGCGAAAATATGTAAAATATCCCAAAGTTTTGTAGGTTTAAGCATGATGTAGCCCCAGCATAGCTGTCTGTCTGCCGGCATATTCATTGCTTGAGCTCCGCTGGACACGTCGCTGCATCGAGCTGCAGCCAGAGAACGCGGCGGCAGTAACAGACTGTCAAACTATCCACAGTGTATCCCGCTTTTCTCAGTCTTTAATGTTTTAAAAAACAAAAGTTAATTGGAAATGATAAATCTCTATTTCATTTATTACTGCAGTTCAGCAGAGGAGGAAAAGATTTGGTCCTGACAAAAAATGAACATGAAAGTGTTATGGAAATTTTATTTTTGATGTTTTTTATTTTATTTTACTGAACGTTGATTGAAGTTTTGAATTTAAAATGCCCTTCACTTGCACTTGGGCTTTTGTTAGGCATTTTATGTTACAGCCTTTTATTGTTAAGAAAGTTTATCTCAATACAATGTTACAAAATAAAGTATTTCTGATGAAAACTATTAATTTTGCCATTCTTATTTTCATAATTAATGTAGAACTTCTAAATCCTACGAAGCACACATTTTTTTCCAAAAAAAGGCCACATATTAATTTGCGATTAATTGCGAGTTAACCATGGACCAAATGCGATTAATCGCAATTAAAAATTTTAATCGCCTGACAGCTCTAATTTTTACTGTATAGTTTTTGAGAAATACACATCTAAAATACCATAAAAATGTATATTTTTTCTGTCAATTAACAGACTTTGGGTGGGACTAATTCTTAAGTTTAAATTTAGTACATCACCATTCCTTTACAGACCGACCTAGTACTTCAAAGAATGCTATCCCCCTGAAAACCTGAAGTATTTTTACTGAACAGTCTTTGAGAAAAGTACATCTAAAAAATTACAAGAATGTCTTAATTTTGCATCAGTTAAAAGACGTTGGGTGGGACTCATTCTTAATTCTCAATTTAGCACACGTAGAATACATGTAGGCAATACAGCAGTGTGCATGTTGTGGCCAACATGATATACCATACATTTTTGTGCTGTTCACACGTATTTACATGCAAATAACATCAGCCTTGACAGAATATGTCTTTTTGGTTTTAAAATCTGGCATTACATCAAAATGATTTGATTAAAACTAGTAGGGCCAATTGAAGTCCCCATTTAATCTATAAAGCATGTACAGGGTTGAGCCATATGGGTGTCAAAGGTTTTTGGTTTGTGCAGGCCGGTGGAGGGTCATAGACAGGAGGGACGACATCTTATCCGGAGTGCAGATTTTTATCGTTGTCCCCATAGTCATTAATAAGATGCGTTCACTGGCTCCTTACTTACCGTGCACAAATGATTTATGCTCAGGGTGTGCACGTGGTAGGTTAGCAACCGTAGAACACCTGTAGGACCCACACACAAACTATGCTCTGTTTATAAAATTTCTTTATTTGTCATATTCAGATTGCTCAAAATCCAATGGAATTATGTTAATGACATAAACTGTTGGAGTTACCAGGATTAAAACGAACATCAGTAATGTAGCTAAAGCTCCAGTTTTGAAGAAAATTCGTTTTCTTAGAACTTATGTTAGTAAAAACCACTTCAGTCACATTTTTTTCAACTACAAAAATATATTCGCTAGTTTTACTTTGAAAATGGGAAGCTTCACCAATTTTGAAGATTTGTTTACTTCCAGTGACAGTAGCGCTGTGCGTTGGCTTACTGTTAGTTTGTAAAATCCACTATTTTTCTGCATTTCAGAACAAAAACTATGTTTTCTTGAATTGTATTACCTACTCTTTTTGGGAGCTGATCACAAGTATCAGAGTATTTGGATACTTGTTACAGCCCTAGTAGTAGCACGATGAAAGAAAACATTACACCCATTCTCTAGTAATATATCCATCCATCCATTTTCTTGACCGCTTCATCCCGTTCGGGGTCGCGGGGTGCTGGAGCCTATCCCGGCCACTGATGGGCGAAGGCGGGGTACACCCTGGACAGGTCGCCAGTCCGTCGCAGGGCCTCAATCAGACACCCATTCACTCTCACATTCACACCTAGGGGCAATTTAGAGTCACCAATTAACCTATGAAGCATGACTTTGGACGGTGGGAGGAAGCCGGAGTCCCCGGTGAAAACCCACGCATGCACGGGGAGAACATGCAAACTCCACACAGAAAGGTCCCAGCCGGGAGTCGAACCGGGGCCTTCTCGCTGTGAGGCAAGAGCGCTAACCACTGCGCCACCGTGCAGCCCCTCTAGTAATATAATTTGAGTAAAAATTACCTTGACAAAAAAGTGAAGGACATTGAGGAAGATGCCAAGACAGCAGGATGCTTCTTTTTCCAGTGTACATGGCTGTTGTACTGCCGTGAAACTTAAGTTTGTTTGTATCTGTCTTCTTCTTCTATGATTGAGGAAGGGCTATACCACTTCCAAATGTTCCTGTTGTGCTTTGCAATCCAAATAACTTTGTGGTTGGTGGTTATCATAATCATTTAAAATGACCAAAAAAAAACAACACGATGTGTCGACAATAGCAAATTACCGTCGACAACGTCTACTAATTGTTAGCAGCTGTACCATGCGGGTTCATCAAGTGTTCTGCGATCTTGATATTTCACGCAGGCCAACTTTTGTGTGCTGCGCTATTTTGCCAATTTTTTGGCTGCAGACAGCCTTTATTTATCCGTAATGGCAGTTGTGACTAATTCTTTAGTTGTGTAGTATCTTTATGCCTATGAGTTTGTAAATGTGAAGCATATATACTGCAGAAAATACTTAAGTGAAATAGGAAAAAAAATGTAAAAAATCAGTCACAAATCTCCATTAGAAAAAATTATTTAAAAGGAAATATGCAACAAATGTGCTTACTGCACCACGTGAGAAGAGGGATCCCGAATTGTGTGCATGGGGTTGGAGGGATGCTCAGAATTCCTGGGCAGTGGTGGGTTGCTCATGTAGGGCTGTGGGGCTCTCCAGCTGGTAAGGGCTTGTGCTTTGCCCCTTTGCGTAGCGCAAGGGGCTTGACTGAGGCTCGCGCTGTCTGCACTGCCTTGCACTCTGACTCTGGAGGCCTCTTTGTCAGTTGTTTCGGCTCTGGTCTGGTTAGCCAACGTTGAGTAACTCAGCAGGCAAATTCTCTGGTTACTTCCCTGGCACTGCTTCTTCGCCTTCTGCGGGGGTCTTTATATGGGGTGACCGGCCACTCACCCTCTTTTTATATTCCATAAACTATAGTAGAACACAGATACTTAACTGAGGTGCCACCTCACCTTTGCACAGATGATGTGAGGGAATGATATTTCCATGACATGTGTTTGTATGAACCCATGTGTGTGTGCTCACACATGTATTATGTACATGATGTGACAGTTTTACGGAGCCAACAGGCACGTTTGCGATATTTGAGCGTGTCTCTGGACAAGCTCTGCCCATTGGAGTAACATCTACATTTAACCGCAATAATGATAAACCTTTAGCAAGTTATTGCTTTATAATTCTACCCTCTTATAATTCTTAATCATCTTCCAACTTCTTTAATCTCTTTTTTCTCCATTCTTTCATACCCTATCCCTCATGTCTAACATCCCACTCTCTGCTTCTATCTTGTCTTCTCTGTCCGGTCCAACAAGAAATGTATTCAAATATGAGTAATTAAAACAAAGTTTAGTTTAAAATACAAAAGGGTTTAGAATAATATACTAGGGATGCACTGAAGTAAAACATTTTGGCCAAACCTGATTAATAATGAAAACACTTGGCTGAGTACCAAATAGTGACCGGATATCAAATGAGGATGTTGAGTTTTTCTTTCTTTCTTTATTTTTTTTATATTGCAGTAATAGCCTTGACTACATTTTAAATAATTTTTTCAAATAAAACAAATGTGTATTTTATATTTTGTTCTTTAAGCCTTTCTAGGTGGCCTAAGTGTACTAGTGCATTTCACAATGCTAGGCCTTCAAACATAACATAGGTTCTAACAGTTTATTTTTATCATTACCTCAAACATATGTACAAATATCCCCAGGGCCAGATGAAAAGTAAGATTTGTTTTTTCGCGATTATGTTTGCTTTGGGGCTATCCCTTGCGAATATTTTTTTAGCTTTTCAAACATATCCAACAAAGAAGGTGTGCTGCTAACACCACTATTCTTTCTTTAAGCCCCCGCAGCAGTCTCTTCTCATATTTCTCATGCTGTCTCTTTTTAATGTGTAATGAGTTTAAAATAATTGTGTGTCTTGTCCTGTATTTTTCAATCGATGCTTGAAATAAACCAACCAATCAATAAATGCCCAACACAAGAAATTCACATTTCTCTTTATTTAAGCAAAAAATACATAATAATAATAATAGTAGTAAAAATATTGATAAGGATGTTATTTGTTTTTTTTTTTTTTAGTGTAATTTAGTTTTTGCTCATCCTACTTCTACTCCTCTTACCTCTTACCAGGTCATCAGTGTAAACAATAACATGTTCTCAACTGATCCGCCTGGTTAAATAATAATTAAATCAGTAAAATGATAATATGGAAGACTCCAGAAAAAATGCTTCAACTCAGTTGTTACTTTTATTTCGAAAAATCAAAATGGCTTTACAATCCTAAACATAATATTTTAATTTAGAAATAATTAAAAATGTATGTTGTTTAAACACAGTAGTAAGAAAAAGTTAATTTTTATTCATTAAATATTTTTTGGTGTTCTTCTCAGGCTGAAACAGTATGATGAAACACTTTGGAGCAAATATACACATTATTAATCCAAAACTGGAAGCCAGGATAGCAAATATCTCCACAGCTACTGTGAATTTTCCAGGAGAGCTGACAAAAGCTGGTATGAAGGTGAGCCAGACTGCACAGAAAATCAGCATACTAAATGTTATAAACTTGGCTTCATTAAAATTGTCCGGCAGTTTCCGAGCCAGCACAGCTAACACAAAGCAGAACACAGCCAGAAGTCCGATGTACCCCAACGCAGCCCAGAACCCAATGGCAGAACCCAAAGCACACTCCAGGATGATCCGCTCTTTGTATGTGGAGAAATTTCTCATTGGAAATGGAGGCCTCAGCACAAGCCAAACTGTGCAGATTAATACTTGAACAAGTGTAAGTAGCACTACAGTCAGTCTTTGTTGTGGAGGACCAAACCATTTCATGACATTGCTACCTGGCAGTGTAGCTTTAAAGGCCATCAAGACCACTATGGTTTTTCCAAGCACACAGGAGATACAAAGAACAAAGGTGATGCCAAAAGCTGAGTGACGCAGCATACAAGACCACTCAGTGGGAGCCCCGATGAAAGTTAAGGAACATAAAAAGCACAGAGTCAGGGAGAAGAGCAGCAGGAAGCTCAGCTCTGAGTTGTTGGCCCGTACTATTGGGGTTGTTCTGTGATGGAAAAAAACTGCAGCTGTTAGGATGGCTAAACATGCTCCGCCAACAGAGAAAAAAGCAAGGATGATTGCCAGAGTCTCATTAATAGAAAGAAACTCTACTGGTTTGGGATGACATGAGTCTCTTTCTGCATTTGGCCAGAATTCTAAAGGGCACAGGAAACAATCTAAGGAATCTAGAAACATAGAGACAGCAAATATCAGTTAGTGTCACTAATCTGACAAAATTGTAATTTAAAAATAGCGTATTTTACCTGTAGTGTTGCTGATCTCTCCCTCAGGACATGGTATGCAATCATAGCAACAGATTGGTTTTCCTTTCTGTAACACTCTGTGAGTTCCTGGAGGACAGCTGTCACTACACACTGACTTTGGCACCTTTCTCAAAGACAACAGAAAGACGAATCATGAGTGTTCCTGAAAATGTTGCAAAGTGATGCTGCATCCACAAATTATTATTTTTTTAAAGAGTTCTCATGAGACCACTTACTTCTTGTCTACCATCCATCCAGGTTAGATTTCTGTTCATAAGGAATTCTTTATTTTTTGGAAGGGAGGCATCATAGTATCCTACAGTTACCACCTCAATATTTCCACTCTCATCCTTCTGCCAGTTGACCAGCTCGTAAACAGCCACAGGATCTCCATTAGCATCAAAAGACACAGAATGGCCATTGTGGGTAAAATTTACTGTCTTCAGAGCAGCTAAGACCTGGAGATGAAGGAGGAAATCAAGTAATTAAAAATCTAAGAAAACATCAATAAAATTTGGAATCAATTTTAATACTACACAAAGTAGAACAATATCCTAACTGACCTGCTTGGTGTCCAAAATCAAATGTTTGTCACACTGAGCTTTTACATTTTTTTTTCACACACACAACACTGTGAATAGCATGAGCTATTGCATAAACAGCCTTATACACCAAGGTAGTTATTCTCGGTGGAGATGATAGGATGAATGTGTTCGGAACCTTTTGTAGGTCTTCACTTCCATTGCAGACACGTTGCCCTGCAGTCACATCTCAGAAGACAAAGAGAAAAATAATATATTAATTTAACTTGAACAGAAATGATCATTATTTTCTCCTCATTGGGTCCTTTTTACTGTATATCCTCATATGCATTGATAAAAAATAGTTACTACCAAACCCTGTTAAAATTTTTACTAAGACATTTAACCACAGTCTGATTGATTGAAGTCGATATTTAAGAAAATGAATCACCCTTTTTCAGTGTGCATTTGAATGTCTCCTCCCAAAACTCAGTCAGCAATGGGGATGCTGCCACTTCCGTAGGGGAGAGATCCAGCAGAAAATCTCTCAAGCCTAGGATGTCAGATTTTGGAATTGCAAACCCAATGGCCCCTTCACAGAACGTGAACCTTAGCAAATTTGTGTCTGTGATCCAGGCCTCGCTTCCTATCCACAGACGAGATGGTGAAGGTTTTGTGGCAAGTTCTTCCAGCAAAACTTTCATTTCTGCTGGAGCAGCAAAGGCAACAATAACCTTAGCTGTTGATCTGGCGGGGTAAATTTATTTTAAATTATTAGGAATCTTCATGTTGTCCCATTGTTTACTGGAATTAAACTCAGGGGATACATAAATGGCAGAATGTGCAAATTTTGAATGCAATTCAGCATTACCTGCGAATGAAATCAGCCACCTTCTGGATCTTGTGAGCTTGAGTACGATAAAAAGCTACGGAAAACTCCACACAAATCCCTTCCTTTTCAGCTGCTTGAAGAAAAGAGGCCATCCCGTTATTGCCATAGTCTGAGTCAGAGCAGATAGCGCCTATCCACTTCCAGCCAAAGTGTTTCACCAGCTTTGCCAGAGCTACAGCTTGAAAAGCATCACTGGGAATTGTTCTGAAAAAGTTTGGGAACTGCTGCTTATCTGACAGGCAAGCACATGTGGCAATGTGGCTGACCTGAAGAAAAATATAGCAATTTGGTTAACAAGTGGTCATTTACTTTATTAAATAATTTATGAAAAGGCCTGAAAATAGTATTTACTTGGGGAATGTTAAAGGATCCAATGACCCGAGAAACTGCAATTGATGATGTGGATCCAGACTCAGCAACAACACCCGCCATCATGCCAGACTGGGAGCAATTATTGTCTTTATAGTAGACCTTGTCCCCCCCATTTGATAGCTGGAAAGCAGATTGCACTCCCACAGGCACTGCAGCGCATGAATCATGGATCTGATAACCAAGATTGATCCCAGGCAGCAGCTCTGTGCTGTTGTTAATCTCTTCTATGGCAAAGATCATTGTTCGAGCGAAGCGCAGTCCACGAGTATTTATGCTTAAATGAAAACAAATATTTACACAACATTCACCAAATATATCACAATTAAGTTAATAATCATGTCAGTTTTTAAAAACTCTATAAGCATAACTGATTAGACAAGACATTGTAAAAGATGTAATTTCTTTTCATACATTAATTTTCCTTCCAACTCTTACTAACCTTCCTGTGCACTTTGGTGGGTCAGGCATGGTGATATAATTATAAATCTCTGTGTACATGTTATAGTGAATAGCGAACACACCACCTATAATAAAGTCACCATCCATTGAGAATACAGGTGAACGCGTCGCACCCCACAGGTTACATCTCACAGAGGAAGCATCGATGTTGGCAGCATCAACCCCAGTCCTTTGTTTCAAGCCAGTCAGAGACCCGCCCAAGAAAAAAACTGAGTTTATCTCTAACAAACACAGGGGCAACACCAGGATCATGAATAAAGCTGAGATCTCCATCTCTCCGATGTCTGAATGGAACTCTGAGGAGGTCCTGACTTGTTTATATAACCTTTTTCTTAGTCTTCTGGGGGAAATGCCCCATAGTCTTGTTTTTCAGTGACACAATGATGTTGTTATTCTTTGTTCGAGTTAGTTTACCTCTGTGACAATATCGAACCAAAATAGTATGAAAAGTTTCATGACACTCATATTGTTTCTTTTTTTCAAATAAGTGGAGACACCAAGGAAGAAAAATAGACGGTTGATTCTTTGTTGGCATGAACAGGCCTGGGTACCAGTCCAAAATGTTTGATTCCCATATCTATAATTTTTACTAGTTTCTGTATAAACACTTTTTTAATATTGATTTGAACAAACACTTTACTTTGATGAAACACCATAGCTTAGAAATTATGGTCGTATTTTCTAAAGTGTCAACTCTTCTACAGACTTATTGCTTTAACAACATACAAAGAAACAACCACTAAAAGAAACAAAGGCCCTAAACGTATTCTTCCTTTCTCCCTACCCCTCCATTTGAAGGGGCATTTGCAGTGCAAGTGGTGTCCAAAATATATATCTTTTAGATCCCACCCAACAAGTAGAGGGATACAAAGTCCATTGTTGCGAGGGTAAACCGCTTTGCGCTGTGCTGCAGAGAAGAAGCATTTTTCTTCAAATGGGTACACTCTACTTACATTTAAATGTAAGTAACGACTTTTTGTTGTGAGATGACCTTTTTAAAGTTTTAAAACAGCTGTTATTATGTATATTCGAGTACTGGAAGCTCCGCGCTAAAGCTAGCTGACCGGTGACTATTGGTGACTTCATCAAGTGAATAGAGAAGACACTATTTTTTCATAACTCTCGGATTTGAGGGCTAAATGTTGGGTAGGGAGAATGGAAGAATTCCGATTGTGTCAAAATGTTATCAACGCAACAATGAAGCACACCCAGCTAAACCATACGAATAATTAGTAATATGTAAGCATTACTGCTGGTGAGCATTACCTGAATCAAATGTGCTGCTCTGATTACCCCACTGACAATGACCTTATATTTCTCTTGGGTGTCAAAAATGTGTGAATAAAATTAAATGAATATATTAATACTCCATAGTACATCAATCCATCTTCAGAGCCAACTTAAAGGGTTAGTAATGGGGTTGTGGGTCATTTTCGGTGTTAACTGTATTTCGCCTTATATTTACCATTTCCAAATGTTTTGGCGTATTTTGAGCAAGAAATATTGAAATAAAACGGCATTTTTGAGGCCAAATTTGGCAAACCTGTCTCTTCCGGGTGAAAAGCTCCGTTTTGGTCACGTGATGCGTGTGACGTCAGAGGGGTCAACATAGAAAGATGGCTTCTCCTTTGCGTGTCGGAGCTAGCGATAGCGGCGATATTTCAAGGTCCACAATTCTGTCTTCAGACTCAGATTGTGTAAACATTTGTTCTGAAAGTGACGCTGATTCAGAGGCGCGGGGTGTTTGTGGTTTGAGGACTGTAAAGCCCTATCAATTTGAGCCGGCAGCGCGTAAAGTAAGAGCTCACAATCTGGCAATGACACTGACAGTGACGCTGAGAATGCCCATTAAGACGAAAGCTGTCCGTTTATCAGAGCCATGCTCGAAGCTGGAAGACGTGGAGCATCTTGTGAAGCTTTATTTACAGATCGGAACCTTTTGGCGACTCTACATCAACTCATTAATGACGCTGACTATCCGGGTCGGTGATGCAGAGTTTCATATGCAAAATAAAGAGCTTAGAGACATCTTTGCAGGACCGTCTGCCACTTTATTATTATCTATTTAATTATTCAC
>NC_050524.1:13684510-13694965 GCF_002922805.2 Oryzias melastigma | reverse complement strand
TATCTGGATACTTATTTTAACTTTGTTCCAGGCCATTACTAACACTTTAATATCTTTTAGGTACTCAGAGCTGCAGGAGCCATCCCAGCAACTGTTACTGATCGCTCGTCAATTCCAGGGCCTCACAACCACTCACACTCCTTTTCACCTCTAGGGCCAATTTGGAGTTACCAATTAACCCATGAAGCATGTCAGGGTTGACCCAAATGAGTGCTATGTATTTTTTGTTTGTGCATGTCAATGGAGGGTCATAAACAGTAGTGACCACATCTTACAGAGAGTGTAGGTATGTCTTGCAAGTTCCTTTTAGTCACGTGCAGCCACTTCAAGAGATGTCATGAAAATGGAACTTACCCCTGTTATGTATGTGGTAAGTGTAGAATGAGATATTTGTAAGGATATTGGTAAATGGCTTATTCTTGTATAGCCCTTTTCTACTTTCCTTGAAAGCCAACAGCAATTTCGAGGTCACAGTCCCATTCACACACTGATGTATATGAATATGCTAAATAGTGGCGTCAACCTTCCACCAGAGGCAAGGTTTGATTCAGTGTCTTGCCCAAGGACACTTCGACAAATGGGAAGGAAGGCGGGAATGGAACCTGCAATCTTCCAATCAGAGGTCAACCGCTCTTCCGCAGCACCATGGCTGCCCCAATGTATGTTACAAGCCCTTATGATGTACCGGTGATGTTGTGGTATGGTGCCCCTACATCAGACCAGTCATTAGTAAAGTACATGTCTTTACTGACCAAACATAAGTGCTGCATACACATGGTGTGCACATCACACGTTAGGACCTGTAGAACACCGATAGGATGCCCAAACAAAACAGGCTTTGATTATTTATTTATTTTTTTTCCTTTCCTATAGTCAGTGCACACGTAGGGTGTGCACAAAGGGCTTGTAAAGAGAGACCAACTATCATTCAAACAGCACTAATGGTTCCCTGCACAGTGCAGAATATTTAGGCCATGCATCTCACCTACTGTTTTACGCCAGAAATGTTGCCTCATTTGCTCCTGTTCACCTGCATCAGGTGTGTTTACTGAAAAGGAGCATTAATGACAGGTTGGTTTTATAACATGTTTGACATTTGCCCTCGAGGACTAGAGTTTGACACCCCTTGTACTCACACAAACTACGGATGGTGTGGGTTTTTCGATTGTCTGGACTTGTAGAGGGTCATAGACAAGAAGGACTGCATCTTAAAGGGAGCACAGCTCTTTTTTGCAGTTCTGTTGAGGCTCGTGCGGCCAACCCAAGGGATGTCACGTAAATGGAACGTACCATTGTTGAGTGTATGGCAAGTGTATTGTGAAATATCCATTTATCAATTTTCTTCACCAGCTATATTATTTTTGAAGTCATGGTAATGCCGGAGCTTGTTCCGACTACCGTTTGACGAAGGTGGGATACACCCTGCACTGTTTGTTAGTTTGTCATAAGACATACAACTGGCCCCACACACACTCATACACGGGCTGGGCGAAACAGAATTTTTTTTTATTTTACATTATTCTTTTATTCATATCAGGCGATAACGATAAAAATCACGATACAAATCAAATGACTATGTTTGTCAAATTTAAATGCTTTGTTGCTCACAAGAGAAATGTATAATCATCTGCAGGTTATTCAGATTTAAATATTTTTTTCCTACCAGGCTTTAAACATAACAGATTCATTGAAAGAACATAATGAAGTTTTTTTCCATAAAACTAAGAAAAAGCATATTTATTGCAAACTAAACAGAGAATTAAAGTAAAACATTTCAAGTTTCCAAAGAGAACTAAAATAAAGCCAACCACTAAACTGCTTGATCGGTTCCGCTGAAAAATAAATTCTACTGTTTTTAAGTTTTACAGAACCAACACAGAATTGAAAACCAATTTTGTCAGCATCCTGTGTCTAAGCTTGGAACTAAAAGCAAATTCTCAAAATTTATTCTTGTGTTTTAGACTGTTGCTGCTGCGCAAGTCTTACCTTTGTTGTTTTAGCTGGAAAATTATAGTTTATTTCAGTCTGAGATTTAGTGTGTTTGGTGACACTGCTTCAAGTGATAAAAAAGGTTGGTAGTATTTTGAGTTCTAGAAGGAACATGCCTTGTGCACAATCTGCACTGCACATTTCTCTTTTTTTTGTCGGATTGTAAAAACCTGAATTACTTCCACTCACGGGCCAAAATTTTATTTTTGAGTCACCGGCTTGATTGGCCAGTATTTAAAAAAAATATCTACAGACCAAACATATATTTTACCAGCCAGAATATAACAATATTTTACACAGAAATAGCTTGGGGTTTATCTTTTTGAGCTTTTTCTGATTTTTTTTTCTTTTAAGAAAATAAAGTTAGATAAAATAAATTTATAAATAGCATGAACACATCTTTATTGTCATCTAACTAAACTTAAATTCAAACATGCTAAGAAAAAAATTGACATATTTACTGGAGATACTTTGACCTCCAGGTGATCACATTTCATATTAAATCATAACAACAAACAACCAGAAAACAGTAAAATGTTTTGGGTCTTTGTTTTGATATATCATAGACATTTGTCTCAAACGGGTAGACAGATGATTCCACATGTAGCTGGTTTATTGGTTCCGACGGGAAATAAGCACACCTAAAAGTCCACAAAACTTCAAAAGGGTCAGACAGGTAGAGGTCAAGCACAAGCATGGGGTCATCCAAGAAGAGACTAGAGATGTCAGAGTCCAGGCGAGGTTCAGAGCAGGTAGCAATCAGAAAATAAGCAGGGTCAGAAATAGAAGATCAAGTCAGAATGACACTCTCGGTAATGCAGGCACAGTGGTACAAAACAATACTTCACACTGAGTGAAGCTCTGTGCAGTGCGCAAGTGTCCTCTGGGTGATTGGCAAATGAGAGACTGCTGAGCAGCATCCAGAACCTGTGGGCTGAGGCTGTTGGGAGAAGAGGTGGAGTCAGTATTCTGGAGACTGCTCCCGCCGGTGGCCAGAGAAAGAGACAGAGCGCTGACTCCTGACAATATTAAAGCTGCAGATTTAAGGGGGTTGAGAATTCAGCACAACATCTGATCGATTGCATTTTTCGGTGTAACAACGTCTCTGTAATGCTACAGATGCTGCCAAAACAGCAGGTTTAATTCTATTATTATTATTATTATTATTATTAGAAAATGCTCGCAACTGACTAGTGTAAATTCTGGACCCTTCAAAATAAAAGTCTATCACGACAGACTCATTTTTTCTATTGTCATTATTGTTTTGTCGCCCAGCTCTAACTCACAATTTAGAACAGGCCTCAAGGGCCGGTGTCCTACATGTTTTCCAACCAACTTGCCATTGAAGCTCCTTATTGGCCAAACACACCTTATAACGGTAAACAGCAGCATATAAGGCAAGATTTTTGGAAAACCAGCAGGAAGTCGGCCCTCGAGGCCTGGATTTGTGTACCCCTGCTTGACTGATCAAAAATACACCACATTGTAGCGGAGAGGTGCACAGCTTTTAAACATCCATGTGAGATGTTTAGTGGCGCTGTAGTTTCAAGGTGAGCATGCTAGCAGAACACATGTGGACCACATGACTAAAATGTTGCTTATCCAAGATAAGTACAGGATATTTTAATAAAAAAGAGGAGGAAAATGAAAACGGCTGTGGTATCAAGGCTGAACATTCATATTGTGCCTCAATAAGAATAAATTATTTGACATAAAATGTAAAATTTTAAAAATAGCACATTGAGAATTTTTATTTCCACAATTATTGTTCTTTGAAATAAGGAGACAATTTGATATTCTCTGCATTTAGTTCTTGATTGGAGCTTTGTTTATTTGTCACCTTAAAATGTATGTTATTATTACAAAGACATGCTATATATTGATCATTTTATTCTACCGTTGCAAAGGACATCAAATTCATATATTGTGTTTTATATTGTTCTTAAAAAAAAGGTTTCGGGGAAAACAAAAACATTGATTTGTTTGCAAAACAGTGATATTATATCAGAGATTACGAAGATAATATATTGATTATCGTAATATTGCGATTCTATCAGTATTTTGAGCCACGTATCAGGAGTTGCATTGTATTGTCACTTACACTGAGATTTCCAGCCCTAATATGTCCTTTATGCAGCACTAGTGAGGTGTGTGCACTGGTTCCCTTATTGAACATGAGCAAATCCCTGACGCATGGGAGAGGCGCAAAACTCAAGGAGGGGTAAAAAAAAAAAAAAGAAAGAAAGAAAAAAATCACAAAGGCTGTGTTTCATCTTCTTCATCCTTATTTCCCCTTATCTGTTGTTTAAGTGTTTGCTTCAAGCTGTCGCCTACAGCTTGCCCATAGTGAATGAATATGTATAGATATTTTCACCCCGCAGGTTCACAGGTTCCCCGTGGTTTACAGCCTTGATATTTAATTCAGACCACCTTGTGCAGATGTGCTCATTTTTCGCTCGCAGACAGACAGACCTACTAGTTAGGGCAGTTGTGGCAAGGGCTTTAAGTGTTTGTTACAAGCTATTGCCAACCGATTTCCAATTCCCTGTGGTACTAGTTCTGGTCCTCCGGCTGTTGGCCAACTTCAAATTTCCCAAAAGTGGGGAAACATTGTCGGCTCACGTTTACCAAGCTCATAAGGAACCCCCGCTACTCTTGGGTGCCCTCCTCTTGGATGGAGTGACCCCTGCCTTGCTATCAACTGGACTTTCACCAGGACTAGTGGGTGTTTGTCTGGAAAAATAGGCGGGTCTCCCTTGAGGAACCCTAATGTTGTTTTCCGACTATCAAAAAAATCAAAAATACTTTTTCTTTTCATTTTTAAATTTATTTATATTTCACAATGTTTGGATATATATTAACAAATTAATCAAGCAAACATTAATGTCAGGAGAGTATGCCAGTTATAATAGTGATATACTTTCTTATCATAGTCTTGATGCGTTGCTTTCACTTAAAATAGCCCACGTAGATGTATGCAGCACATTGAAAAATGATTAGTTGGGCTGGATATGTGAGCGTCAGTATGTGAGGTGGAGTCCTCACCCATGCATCCATATATGGTGAGTTGGGAGTGAGAATGTGTTGATCTGGCAACAAATCCAATTTGCTCTCTGAACATTTAAGATCCACCTGGCCACAATATCAAACAATGTCAAATAAACCTGGAAATAAATAAGTTATTTACATTTCTCTTTAGTTTGAACGATGACAATTAAATAACAGTTTCTCTTTCCAAAAAAGATGTGTAACGCATTGCCTTAAGTATTACCAAGAATTTTCACCAAAGGCAGTTTATTACAAGCCATTATTTTTTGTTCATTAAATATTTTTTGGTGTTTTTCTCGGGCTGACACAGTATGATGAAGCACTTCGGAGCAAATAAACACATTATTAATCCAAAACTTGAGGCCAGAATAGCAAATATCTCCACAGCTACTGTTAATTTTCCAGGAGAGCTGACAAAAGCTGGTATAAAGGTAAGCCAGACTGCACAAAAAATCACCATGCTAAACGTTATAAACTTGGCTTCATTAAAGTTGTCCGGTAGTTTCCGAGCCAGCACAGCTAACACAAAGCAGAACACAGCCAGAAGTCCGATGTACCCCAACACAGCCCAGAACCCAATGGCAGAGCCCAAAGCACACTCCAGGATGATCTTCTCTTTATATGTGGAGAAATTTTTCATTGGAAATGGAGGCCTCGCTACGAGCCAAACGGTGCAGATTAATACTTGAACAAAAGTAAAGAGCACTACAGTCAGTCTTTGTTGTGGAGGACCAAACCATTTCATGACATTGCTACCTGGCAGTGTAGCTTTAAAGGCCATCAAGACCACTATGGTTTTTCCAAGCACACAGGAGATACAAAGAACAAAGGTGATGCCAAAAGCTGAGTGACGCAGCATACAAGACCACTCAGTGGGAGCCCCGATGAAAGTCAAGGAACATAAAAAACACAGAGTCAAGGAGAAGAGCAGCAGGAAGCTCAGCTCTGAGTTGTTGGCCCGTACTATTGGGGTTGTTCTGTGATAGAAAAAAACTGCTGCTGTTAAGATGGCCAGACATGCTCCACTAACAGAAAAGACAGCAAGGACGATCGCCAGAGTCTCATCAATGGAAAGAAACTCTACTGGCTTGGGATGACATGAGTCTCTTTCTGCACTTGGCCAGAACTCTATGGAGCACGGGAAACAATCAGATGAATCTAGGAAAATATGGCAAAGGTCTGTTACCAAGTATCATAAATGTTGGAAAAATCTGCTTTGAAACTGGACTATCTTACCTGTAGTGTTGCTGATCTCTCCCTCAGGACATTGTATGCAATCATAGCAACAGATGGGTTTTCCTTTTTGCAGCACCTTGTGAGTTCCTGTAGGACAGCTATCAGTACACTTCGACTTTGGCACCTTTCGCATAGACAACATTTGTTATGGAAATGCCTAACCAAGGAGTTTTATTATTAAAAACTCTCATCAAGTGACTTACTTGTTTGCTACCATCCATCCAGGTTAGATTTCTGGTAATATGAAATTCTTTGTTTATTGGGAAGGAGGCATCATAGTATCCTACTGTTACCAACTCGTTTACGCCACTCTCACCCTTCTGCCAGTTGACCAGTTCATAAACAGCAACAGGATCTCCATTAACATCAAAAGACACAGAATAGCCATTCCTTGTGAAATTTACTTTCTTTAATGCTGCCAAAACCTGCAGATAAAAATATGTTATCAAAAGAAGAATATAATTACACTATTTAGTTTATTAATAGGTAAAATAAATATTTGGGATGTCTTCGCTTACTTGCTTGGATTTTAACATCAAACGTTTGTCACACTTCGTAGTAAAATTTCTTTCAGGACACACAACACTGTGAATAGCATGTGCTATTGCATAAACTGCCTTGTACACCATGTTAGTGACTCTCAGCTGAGAAGTTTCTGTGTATGGACTCTGAAGATTTGTTATGTCTTCACTTCCATCACAAACACGTTCTCCTGCAGCAACACCTGAAGATACACAGAGACAAACACAAAATATGAATGCCTTCCTAAACAATGTTGTTTACATGCCTGACTCAATTTCCCCATTCTTATTTTATAACGTGTCCATTTTATTAAATTAAACCCCAGCTTTTAATATTGAGTGAAACATTGTGGTTCATGTTAAAATTGTAGCCATTCCATTGCTTTTATAATTGGTACTACTATTTATACCAATATGTGTCTGGAAATGGAAAGATGTTTAGTGAGGAGACCAATACATCTGTTGTTGTCGATATTTATATATATATATACATATATATATATACATATATATATATATATATGTATATTTTTATTTAAAATATATATCTTACTTTTTCCCAGTCTGCATTGAAATGCATTCTCCCAGAACTCCTTCAGCAGTGGAGATGCTGCAACTTCTGAGGGAGAAAGATCCAGCAAAAAGTCTCTCAAACCTGGGATGATAGCTTTTTGAATCCCAAATCCAAGGGCCCCTTCGCAGAAATCAAACTTCAGCAAGTTTGGGTCTGTTACCCAGGCCTCACTGCCTATCCACTGCCAAGATCGTGAAGGTTTCCTGGCAAGTTCTCCTAACAAGACTTTCATATCTCCGGAAGAAGCAAATGCCACGATTACCGTAGCAGTTGACCTAAAGGGTTAAAAGAAGATGCAGTCTTTATATACAAGACTCCTTCTACCATCATAAACTGTTTTGTTTCACATAACAACACAGAATGCCGTTTTACTGTTATATGTTCAAGATGTACATGAAGAATGGTATTACCGGCGGATCACATCAGCTACTCTTTGAATTTTGCTAATTTGATTGGTCCGATAAAAAGATTCTGAGAACTCCACACAGATCCCCTCCTTTTTGGCTGCTTGAAGAAAAGAGGCCATTCCATAATTGCCATAGTCTGAATCAGAACAGATAGTGCCTATCCACGTCCAGCCAAAGTGTTTTACCAGCTTGGCCAGGGCTTCAGCCTGAAATGCATCACTAGGAATTGTTCTGAAAAAATTTGGGAACTGCTGCTTATCAGACAGGCAAGCACACGTGGCAAAGTGGCTGACCTAAAGAAAATACAACAATTTAATCGACAAGTGGTCAATTACTTTATACAGTTCTTTGTGAGAAGGCCTGAAAATAAATGAATTAAACATTTACTTGGGGAATGTCAAAGGATCCAATGACCTGAGATATCCCAATTGATGGTGTGGATCCAGACTCAGCAACAAAAGCCGCCATCATGCCAGACTGGGAGCAAATATCATTCTTGTAGAAAATATTGTCCCCCCCATTTGACAGCTGAAAAGCAGCTTGCACAGCCACGGGCACTGCAGAGCATGAGTCATGGATCTGATAACCAAGATTAATGCCAGGCAGTAGCTCTGTGCTGTTGTTAATCTCCTCAATGGCAAAGATCATTGCTCGAGCGAAGCGCAGTCCACGAACATTCATGCTTAAATGAAAACAAATATTTACACAACATTCACCAAATATATCACAATTAAGTTAATAAAAGTCTTCGTTTTTTAAAACCTTGTAACCATAACTGATTAGACAAGACATTGTAAAAGATTTAATTTCTTTTCATACATTAATTTTCCTTCCAACTCTTACTAACCTTCCTGTGCACTTTGGTGGGTCAGGCATGGTGACATAATTATACATCTCTGTGTACATGTTATAGTGAATAGAGAACACGCCACCTATTATAAAGTCACCATCCTTCGAGAATCCAGGTGAACGTGCCACACCCCGCAGGTTACATCTCACAGAGGAAGCATCGATGTTGGCAACATCAACCCCAGTCCTTTGTTTCAACCCAGTCAGAGACCCGCCCAAGAAAAAAACTGAGTTCATCTCAAACAAACACAGGGGCAACACCAGGATCATGAATAAAGCTGAGATCTCCATCTCTCCAATGTCTGAATGGAACTCTGAGGAGGTCCTGACCTGTTTATATAACATTTTATTTTAGTCTTCTGGGGAAATAGTCTTGTTTTTCAGTGACACAATGAGGTTGTTATTCTTTGTTCTAGTCTGTTTTTTTTCCCTCTGTTACAAAATAAAAACAATATGATGCAATAAGAACAATATAAAAAATGTTATTATGTTCACACTGTTTCTTTTCTTTTAAGTTACTTACTTTTAAGTAAGTGTAGACATTAATGAAAGAAAAATGACATTTGAATTCTGGGTGGATGGAGTAGGGCTGGGATTGACTCCAAAATGTTTGATACCAATTTCTTTTATTTGGCTCTGGTTTCTGAATGAGAACTTTTTTGATATTACTTTGAACAAACATTTTTACATGATTAAATACCACATGCAAGAAATCATGATCATATTTTCTTAAGTGTCAACTCTTCTAGAGGCTTTTTCATTCAACAGCATGCTAAAAAAAATACAAAAGAAAGAAATTGTTATCAGCTCAGCAAATAAAAGCCTACAGTTAAGTCACTTGTAATGTGTAAGCCTTATTGCTGATGAGCATTACCTGAATCAAGTGTACTATATGGAGTAGCCCACTGACATATTTCTCCTTGGTGTCAAAATTTGGCATTAAGGAAAATTGTTAGATCAATACTCCATAGTCCATCCAACCAACCAAAGTGCACCTAATCCCTTTAAGGGTCATGGGGCTGTTTGAGCCAATCCAGCTACTGTTGGGCAAAGCAAGACATATCTGAGCACGTCGCTATTAGATTCCAGGGGCTTTCAATCACTTAAATACATGTTCACTCTTACGGCCAGTTCGGAGTCACAATTTAACCTTTGAAGCATGTATTGAATGACCCGTACAAGTACAACGGGTGTTTGGTTTCTCTAGGCCCATGGAGGGTCATAGACAGGGGTGACCTGTCTATGAGACCATGATGAAACACTATATTTCAGAAATCATGGTTATATTTTCTAAAGTGTCCACTCTTCTACAGGCTTATTGGTTCAACAACATTTAAATATACAGCCACGAAAAGAAACAAAATGTTATCAATGCAACTAAGAAGCGTACCCAGCTAAACCATATGAAATAATATGCAAAATGTAAGAATCACTGCTGATGAGCATTGCCTGAATCAAATACGTTGCCTTGACTAGCCCACAGGTTGGTAGTCGATTGAATGGCCTCAAAACCACACACACTCCCATTGACTCCCAAAGCCAAGCTGGAGTTGCCAGTTAGCCGAAGAAACATGTACGCGGTTGACCCATACAGGTGCTGTGAGTTTTTGGTTTATGTGGGCCTATGGAGTCTCATAGACAGGAATGACCACATCTTAAAGAAAGTGTAGGTGTGTCTTGCTGTTCCATTAAATTTCATGTAGCCACCTTAAGGGATGTCATGAAAATCTAAGCTACCACTGTCAGGCATGTGGACGGTGTATTATGGAGTATTTGTAATAGAGTACAGGTCCATCCATCTTCCTCCGCTTCATCCGGGACCGGGTCGCGG
>NC_050524.1:13682979-13684381 GCF_002922805.2 Oryzias melastigma | reverse complement strand
CAGGGCGAACCTCATCCACCCCCGGAGCCTTGCCACCGAGGAGCTCATTGACTACCTCAGTGACCTCAGCTTGGGTGATGGACAGTTCCACCCCAATGTCCTCAGCCTCTGCTACCTCAACGGAAGGCGTGTCAGCAAGGTTGAGGAGATCCTCAAAGTATTCCTTCCACCGCCCGACAATGTCCCCAGTTGAGGTCAGCAGATCCCCACCTGCACCGAAAACGGTGCCTGCAAAAAACTGCTTTCCCCTCCTGAGACGCCGGATGGTTTGCCAGAATCTCTTTGAGGCCAACCGATAGTCCTTCTCCATGGCTTCACCAAACTCCTCCCAGGACCGAGTTTTTGCCTCCAACACAGCCCGGGCCGCAGCTCGCTTAAACTGCCGGTACCTGTCAGCTGCCTCTGGAGTCCCACAAGCCAACCAGGCCTGATAGGACTCCTTCTTCAGCTTGACGGCATCCCTTACTTGCGGTGTCCACCACCGGGTTCGGGGGTTGCCACCACGACAGGCACCAGAGACCTTGCGACCGCAGCAGAGACAATGGAGGTGGAGAACATGGTCCACTCGGACTCGATGTCACCAACCTCCTTCGGTACCTGCTTGAAGTTTTCCCGGATGTGGGAGTTAAAGACCTTACTGACGGAGGGCTCAGCCAGACGTTCCCAGCAGACCCTCACAGTACAGGTGATTTTGGAAGTTCCCTTGAGGCTTGTGAAGCCAAGTCAAGGGATGTCAAGAAAATGGAACGTACCTGTAATGCTTGTGATAAGTATATTATGAAGTATTTGTGAGGATACTGATAGTTACACTTATGACGTACAGGTGATGCTTTTGTGTGGTGTCTTTTACTCAGCACTCCAGTCGTTTGTGAGATGCACGCACTAACTGCTTAATGATCATGACCAAATGCTTTATATACGGGATGTTTAGGTGATATTTAAGTGCTTGTAGGGCACCCACAGAAACTGCACTCTGATTGTCTAATTTTCTAATATCTCATTTTACCCCTCATTCCTAGAACCTTGGGGGTGAGGGGTAAGCTTGCCTGCAGAAAATGGGTGCACGAATGTGTATGAATATCTTCTGCCCGCGGGATCACCAAGTGGTCTACAATGTTGATATTTCACACAGCAGCCAATTTGCAGTGCGGTGAAAGAGGCGCCGGCGAGTTTGTCACGCCAAACAGTTCAGTGTGAACGTATCATAAGACTTTAGTGTTGTAGTATTCATATATCCACGAGTTTGTAAATATGAAGCATACACATTGCAGAAAAATCTGTGGGGACCACTAATTCTTTTGGGAGCACTCCTCTTGGGTGGAGAGGGGAGACCTCTTCCTCACTCCCTACTGGATGGTTACCTGGAGTGTGGGGCCTGTCTTCCTTATCCGGGGGGGGGGGG
>NC_050524.1:13675820-13682974 GCF_002922805.2 Oryzias melastigma | reverse complement strand
GGGGGGGGGGGGTTGTCAGGGGCGCATGGTTCGTGCCTAGGGTTGGGGAAGCGGAGTGCTCATAACTCTTGGGTGGTGTGGGCATGGGCTTGGGCTTGAGCTCTGCATACTCCCCTGCCTCTGGCAGTGGGGGCCGCAGTGATGTCTATGATTCTTTGCATCCTAGATTGAAAGGCTGACTTTTGCTTGCCGAGTAGGAAGATTACCTTGATCTGCTATTACGCGCAGGCAGAAGGCCCTGGGCTGCCTGACCTGGTCTTTGTGTTGGGGTGTTAAGGTGTATTTGAATTGTTTACCTGTTGAGGTATATGTGTGTGAAGGGTTTTTCGGAGCCAACAGTTATGTCTGTAATATTTTAGTGTTTTTTGTGGACTGGCCCTTCCCATTTGATTAACATCAACATTTGACTGTAGTAAAGATAAACCTCCAGAAACATATCGGTTCATAATTTCATCCCCTCTTACTTCTTAATCACCGTCCACCTTCTTCAATCCCCTTTTATCATTTTTCTTTCATACCCTTATTCCTCATCTCTAATATTACACTCTCTCATTCTCATTCTTTTGAGAAAAATGAAACCTTTAAGGTGCACACTATAAGGTGGAAAACACGATACATTTACTGTCAGAACTGTTTATTATTAGATTTGGTTTAAAGCACATTATTATCTTCTTCTGCGGAGCAGTACATATTTTCTGTTTAGAAGCAAAGCTGTTAAATGAGAGAATTCCATCATAATAAGTGCAAGTAAATTTACTACTTTGGGAGGATATTTTTAATACAGAAATTCATTTTGAAAGGACATTGTGTGTGCTCCGCTCACATTAAAATAAATTCAAAGTTGTTATATAATCTATTTAAAAATATGTAATTGCAATAGTTTAATTATCGTAAAAATGTATAGGCTATAAATAAGTAGCCACATTGCAGCAAAAAAAGTATTTTTATAAAAAGTATAGTGAGATTTTGCAGGTCTGCCTTTTGTCAGTAAGAAACTGGACCAAACGGTTATTTTTTAACCACTGTTGTATTAATACCATATTTCAAAGTACACATACACATTTTTTACACATATACATACATATTGTGTGCTGGCAGTGGAATATTTAAAATGAATCCATATCAGGTCTTAACATCTCGTTCACACATATCAAATTAAGCTTTAATTGATTTCACAAAAGAAATTTAAACTCAATTATTGTTGGAAAAACTTTATTTGAATTAGTTTGCTCCAGATCTTAACTTAACAATCCTCTTTATGATTATTTCTAGTAATAACTAAATAAACTCAATTCTAGCTTCTAAAAATGACATAAAAATAATACAAGTTAAATACATTGATTTATATTTGTGCATTTTTTTCTTCATTTAATTTGTTTTTCCTTGTTTAACTTCTACTTTGTCCTCTTGTACGTCAAGGTAAATAATAAAATGTTCCCAACTGATCTTCCTGGTAAAAAGAGATTAAATTTAAAAAAAAAAAGAAAAATTTGGCAAATTCCAGACAGGTTGTTTTAACTCAGTTTTTACTTTTATTTGAAAAAGTCAAAATTACTTTACAATCATAAAATCATATTTTGATATATAGATAGCAAAAAAACATAGGTGATTTAAAACTAGGAAAAATTGGTTTGGGCCTCAGCTATATTTTTAAGAATTTAAAATATTATGACTCAGAAATCAAAACTGTTCGCCAAGTAAAAATGAAAAAAAGAAAAACACTAACTATTTTTTATTCATTAGATATTTTTTGGTGTTTTTCTCGGGCTGACACAGTATGATGAAACACTTTGGAACAAATAAACACAATATTAGTCCAAAACTGGAAGCCAGAATAGCAAATATCTCCACAGCTACTGTGAATTTTCCAGGAGAGCTGACATAAGCTGGTATGAAGGTGAGCCAGACTGCACAGAAAATCAACATGCTAAACGTTATAAACTTGGCTTCATTAAAATTGTCCGGTAGTTTCCGAGCCAGCACAGCTAACACAAAGCAGAACACAGCCAGAAGTCCGATGTACCCCAACACAGCCCAGAACCCAATGGCAGAGCCCAAAGCACACTCCAGGAGGATCTTTTCTTTATATGTGGAGAAGTTTTTCATTGGAAATGGAGGCCTCGCCACGAGCCAAACTGTGCAGATTATTACTTGAACAAATGTAACGAATACTACAGTCAGTCTTTGTTGTAGAGGACCAAACCATTTCATGACATTGCTACCTGGCAGTGTAGCTTTAAAGGCCATCAAGACCACTATGGTTTTTCCAAGCACACAGGAGATACAAAGAACAAAGGTGATACCAAAAGCTGAGTGACGCAGCATACAAGACCACTCAGTGGGAGCCCCTATGAAAGTTAAGGAACATAAAAAACACAGAGTCAAGGAGAAAAGCAGCAGGAAGCTCAGCTCTGAGTTGTTGGCCCGTACTATTGGGGTTGTTCTGTGATGGAAAAAAACTGCTGCTGTTAAGATGGCCAGACATGCTCCGCCAACAGAGAAGGCAGCAAGGATGATCGCCAGAGTCTCATCAATAGTAAGAAACTCTACTGGTTTGGGATGGCATGAGTCTCTTTCTGCATTTGGCCAGAATTCTATGGGGCACGGGAAACAATCAGATGAATCTACAATAACAGAAACCCAAAAGTTGGTTACTAAACATCATAAATATGACATAACTGTTTTTTGAAAATAGAGTATCTTACCTGTAGTGTTGCTGATCTCTCCCTCAGGACATGGTATGCAATCATAGCAACAGATGGGTTTGCCTTTCTGCAACACTCTGTGAGTTCCTGGAGGACAGCTTTCAGTACACACTGACTTTGGCACCTTTCTCAAACACAACAGAAAAAAAAGACGATTGTTCAAAGAGATTGTTTGCAAAGAGATGCTGAATCATGAATTATTTTGAAAGCAAATTCTTATCAGACTACGTACCTTTTGTCTACCATCCATCCAGGTTAGATTTCTGTTAATAATGAATTCTTTATTTTTTGGCAGGGATGCATCATAATATCCTACTGTTACCAACTCAATATTTCCACTTATGTCCTTCTGCCAGTTGACCAGTTCATAAGCAGCCACAGGATCTCCATTAGCATCAAAAAACACAGAATAGCCATTCTGGGTAAAGTTAACTTTTTTTAGTGCAGCTAAAACCTGGAGATGAACAGATGATAGAAAAAAAGTTGAAAAAAATCACAGAAGTTTAAAAAGTTGTCAAATCTGCGAGAACAATGAAAAAAAGCTTATTACTTATTAATTTTAATATTATACGAAATAAAAAAATATCTCAGTTGACCTGCTTGGATTCCAACATCAATTGTTTGTCACACTTGGTTATAAAATTTCTTTCTAGACACACAACAGTGTGAATAGCATGTGCTATTGCATAAACAGCCTTGTACACTAAGGTAGTTATTCTCAGTGGAGATGAATGGACAAAATCATTTGAAACCTTTTGTAGGTCTTCACTTCCATTGCAGACACGTTGCCCTGCAGTCACATCTCAGAAGAAATTGGGAAAAGTGTTAGATTTACCGAATTTATTATGATTTACTCCTCAGTTGGTTTTTTTTTTCTGGCATTGACTAAAAAAAATAAATCTTAAGTTCTCTACTAGTACATTTAACTTCAGCCTGATTGTTGAAAGTCTCTTTGCAAGAAAATAAATCACCTTTTTTCAATGTGCATTTGAATGTCTCCTCCCAAAACTCAGTCAGCACTGGGGAGGATTCCACTTCTGTTGGAGAGAGATCCAGTAGAAAATCTCTCAAGCCTGGTATGTCAGATTTTGGAATCGCAAATCCAATGGCCCCTTCACAGAACGTGAACCTTAGCAAATTTGTGTCTGTGATCCAAGACTCGCTGCCTATCCATTGACGAGATGGTGAAGGTTTCGTGGCAAGTTCTTCAAATAAGACTTTCATTTCTCCAGTGGCAGTGAAGGCAACAATAACTTTAGCTGTTGACCTAAGGAGATGATAAATGTATTCATGACGAATAAAAATCTTCATATCATCTCTTTTTTATTTTAACAGAATTAGACACACGGGAAATAGACATACAAGACAGAATGTGCAGCTTTCCAATGCAGCACAACCTTACCTCCGAATTAAATCAGCCACCTTCTGGATTTTATGAGGCTGAGTCCGATGAAAAGCTTCGGAAAACTCCACACAAATTCCTTCCTTTTCAGCTGCTTGGAGAAAAGAGGCCATCCCGTTATTGCCATAGTCTGAATCAGAGCAGATAGCGCCTATCCACGTCCAGCCAAAATGTTTCACCAGCTTGGCCAGCGCTACAGCCTGAAAAGCATCACTGGGAACCGTTCTGAAGAAATTTGGATACTGCTGCTTATCAGACAGACAAGCACAAGTGGCAATGTGGCTGACCTGAAGAAAAAAAAAAACAATTTGATTAACAAGTGGTAAATTACTTTACAAAATACTTTATGAAAAGGCCTGAAAATATTTGAATGAAGTATTTACTTGTGGAATGTCAAAGGATCCGATGACCCGCGAAATCGCAATTGATGGTGTGGATCCAGACTCAGCAACAACACCCGCCATCATGCCAGACTGGGAGCAGTTATTGTCTTTGTAGAAGACGTTGTCCCCCCCGTTTGATAGCTGAAAAGCAGATTGCACTGCCACAGGCACTGCAGCGCATGAATCATGGATCTGATAACCAAGATTGATCCCAGGCAGCAGCTCTGTGCTGTTGTTAATCTCCTCAATGGCAAAGATCATTGTATAAGAAAAACGCAGATTACGAGCATTTATGCTGAAAGTGACAAAAATAAGAGCACAATCTTTATATAAAATAATACAATAGATTATTTTTAATCCTGCAAGCTAAACCACATTCATTGAAAAAAAGTTCCTTTAAAGTCTTACTAACCTTCCCGTGCACTTTGGTGGGTCAGGCATGGTGACATAATTATAAATATCTGTGTACATATTATAGTGAATAGAGAACACGCCACCTATAACAAAGTCACCATCCATCGAGAATGCAGGTGAACGTGTCGCACCCCGCAGGTTACATCTCAGTGAGGAAGCATCAACGTTGGCAACATCAACCCCAGTCCTTTGTTTTAAACCAGTCAGAGACTCGTCTAAGAAAAAACCATAGTTGATCTCAAACAAACACAGAGACAGCACTACGATGTTCGAGAAAGCGGAGATCTCCATCCCCCCAATGTCTGATTGTAACTCTGAGGAGGTTCTTACCTGTTTATATAACATATTCTTTTTATTCTTCTGGGGGAAAAATGCCCCACAGTCTTGTTTTTCCATGACACAATGAGGTTGTTATTCATTGTTCAAGTCTGTTATTTACCTCCTTGATTAAAAAATATATATATACTATGAAAAATGTTATAATGCTCATACTGGTTCTTTTATCTTCTAAATATGATGAGATTTTAAAGACGAAAAACAGACAGTTTATCTCTTGTTGGTAAAAGTAGGGCTTGTTGAAATCTCAAAATGTCCCTACCAGTGTCCTTAGTTTGTCACTGGTTTGCGAATGAGAACTTTCTTGATATTGTTTCAAAAAAAGATTTTAACATGAGTAAACACAGGTAACAAACACAGGTCACAAAAATTTAGTAGATTCAGAGCCCAATACAAGCAATCTACTAGGATCCTGAGCAACACATTCACTGCCCAACAATGTGCCCATGAATGTTCCCTCAGAGTGGGTTGGATTTTAGGCCAACATAAAAAGCCATTTACTGATGGAGGTGTTGTTAAAGAGTGTATGCATGCAGTTGCAGAAACACTTATGGAAAGAAAATAGAAACAAAAACTTTGTGATTAAAAAGCAAGTGCCCATCTCAGTATAATCTGCCTCAAAGAGGGGGGAAATGTTAACTCAGGATGTGCTCATCCAGCTGGATGACTCAATGCATAAGGCACCATGTGTAGGCTTGGCTTTGGAGGGAATACATTTACCTGTCTGTTAAAGTTAGAGAATGAAAAACATGTGGACCATGTTGCATTTTCGGTGAATATAACTTCACATTTAAATGAGCTAAATTTGAAGCTGCTGAGCAAAGACAATTCAATCTGTGAGTGGATGACAGCTGTTCATTCCTTTCGGAGAAAACTTGGAGTGTTCAAGGAGGGCCTGCAGGGAGACTGTGCACATTTCTCGGCAGTGAAGGAGCAAGTGCAGGGACAGCGAGACAAGTTGGATTTTGTCAGCTTTATTGACAAGTTGATTGTTAACTTCAGCAACAGTTTTGACAGCTTCATTTTTGGACAGCAGCTCATCGTGTTTATTCAGAACCCAGATCTCATCATAGATGTCAGAAAGTTCTCAAAAGAAGTCACACAGCTCTTTAAATGGGCAAAGGCCGGGCTGCTCCAGATGGAACTGGTTTATCTCCAAGAAGATGTGGCCCTGAAGGAGTTTTAACCACCAACTCTTCCACTTTCTGGATCCAAATGGTCCCTGAGACAGTTTTCCCACATTTGAGGAAAGTACCTATACTCATCTTGACAATGTTTAGCTCCACACACAACTGTAAGGTATCTTTTTCAACAAAGAACATAACTAAAACAAAATATAATTCCAGGCTCACCAATGAAAATCTCCACATGTGTATGAAAGGGGCCCTGATACCATTTAAGCCCTGGCTTAAAATCCTGGCTGGACAAGCTAGAGCTCAATTCCCTCACTGAGAGAAAAAAAAAGTGCAGGGTCAATTATCTTCTTGGTTATGTCGGCAGTTGTCCCAGTAGTGTTCACGTTGTGTGTGTGAGACCCACAGTTCAACTATGTTATGGGACAATAGATACTGTCAAAAATTGATAAATTGTACTGAATCCATTTGAAGGGAAGGTTAAATATTAATTGCATGTAGATATGCCACCAATCTTCGGCTACTTAAAAATAAATTACTCTGAATATTTAGACCTTTTTTCCCCGGTCCTTCACTTCAAGAATTTTTCCTAACCGGACCTCTTTAAATTTTTGTTGAAGACCCCTATTTTAGAGGTTCCAGACCCTTGGTTTAGCTATCATTTCAATAACATAATTCAAGGTGCACGTGCACACTCTTTATACATCTACATTCTGTATGCAGGGAGTGGAATATTTACAATGAATCTATTTCAGAATTGAACATCTTGTGCACACATGTC
>NC_050524.1:13659518-13675695 GCF_002922805.2 Oryzias melastigma | reverse complement strand
GCAAGTCTTTTTCGGGGTCATAGCCGGAGCTTAACCCGGCCACTTTTGGGTGAAGGCAGGATATACCCTGGACAGGTGGGCAGTCTGTCGCAGGGCACATGCAGTATATTTTATGCAATTTTTTTTTCTTCCATTAAATGTTTTTTGGTGTTATTCTCAGGCTAACACAATAGGATAAAACATGTTGGAGCAAATAATACTATACATACAGTAGTATTTGTCCAAAAAAAGGGCCAGAATAGCAAATAGCTCCATAGCTACTGTTAATTTTCTAGGAGCACTGACATAAGCTGGTATGAAAGTCCACCAGTCAGCAAAATAAATAAATAATAAAAAATGAAACACATTTTTTTTTGCTTGTTTTACTTTTACTTTTTCATCTTACATGTCAGTGTAAATTATAAAAATGTTATGAGCTGAACCTTTTGGTAAAACATAAATTAAATAAAAAAAAATGAATATGACAGATTTCAGACAGGTTGTTTCAACTCAGTTGTTGCATTTGTTAAAAAAAAAGGAAAAAGTCTCTACAATCATAAAATCACATTTTTATTGTATAATGACAAAATACATATGTAATTTAAACAAAAAAGTAGGAAACAACTAGGTTTGGGCTTCAGCAATATGTTTAAGAAATTTTAATATTATGACTTAAAATTCCAAAGCTCTTGGCCAAGCAAAAAACTTAAACTATTTTTTATTCATTACATATTTTTTTGTGTTCTTCTCAGGCTGACACAGTATGATAAAGCACTTTGGAGCAAATAAACACATTATTAATCCAAAACTTGAGGCCAGAATAGCAAATATCTCCACAGCTACTGTGAATTTTCCAGGAGAGCTGACATAAGCTGGTATGAAGGTGAGCCAGACTGCACAGAAAATCAACATGCTAAACGTTATAAACTTGGCTTCATTAAAATTGTCTGGCAGTTTCCGAGCCAGCACTGCTAACACAAAGCAGAACACAGCCAGAAGTCCGATGTACCCCAACACAGCCCAGAACCCAATGGCAGAACCCAAAGCACACTCCAGGATGATCTTTTCTTTATATGTGGAGAAATTTTTCATTGGAAATGGAGGCCTCACTACGAGCCAAACGGTGCAGATTAATATTTGAACAAAAGTAAAGAACATTACAGTCAGTCTTTGTTGTGGAGGACCAAACCATTTTGTGATATTGCTACCTGGCAGTGTAGCTTTAAAGGCCATCAAGACCACTATGGTTTTTCCAAGCACACAGGAGATACAAAGAACAAAGGTGATGCCAAAAGCTGCGTGGCGCAGCTTACAAGACCACTCAGTGGGAGCCCCGATGAAAGTCAAGGAACATAAAAAACACAGAGTCAAGGAGAAGAGCAGCAGGAAGCTCAGCTCTGAGTTATTGGCCCGTACTATTGGGGTTGTTCTGTGATGGAAAAAAACTGCTGCTGTTAAGATGGCCAGACATGCTCCACCAACAGAAAAGACAGCAAGGATGATTGCAAGAGTCTCATTAATGGAAAGAAACTCGACTGGTTTTGGATGACATGAGTCCTTTACTGCATTTGGCCAGAATTCTATAGGGCACAGGAAACAATCTAAGGAATCTAGAAAAATAGATACAACAAATATCAGATAGTTCGTGTCACTAATGTGACATAAGTGTAATTTAAAAATAGAGTATCTTACCTGTAGTGTTGCTGATCTCTCCCTCAGGACATGGTATGCAATCATAGCAACAGATGGGTTTGCCTTTCTGCAACACTCTGTGTGTTCCTGCCGGACAACTGTCAGTACACACTGACTTTGGCACCTTTCACAAGTACAAAGAAAGCAAAATAGCAAGTGCTATTGACAATTTTTTAAGGGATGTTGCATCCATAAGTTATGGAGCAAATTCTCATCAGACTACTTACTTCTTGTTTACCATCCATCCAGGTTATATTTCTGTTCATGTGGAATTCTTTATTTTTTGGAAGGGATGCATCATAGTATCCTACAGTTAGCACCTCAATATTTCCACTCTCATCCTTCTGCCAGTTAACCAGCTCGTAAACAGCCACAGTATCTCCATTAGCATCAAAAGACACAGAATATCCATTATGGGTAAAATTAACTTTTTTTAGTGCAGCTAAAACCTGCAGACAAACACATAACAGAAATGATTAATTGGAAGATTAAAAGTAGTACAATCCAAGAAAACAAATAAAAAGGGGTATAACTCTTTGATTTTAATATAATCCCAAATAAAACAATATTGCAGCTGACCTGCTTGGATTCCATCATCAATTGTTTGTCACAGTTCTTTGTGAAATTTCTTTCTGTACACACAACAATGTGAATAGCATGTGCTATAGCATAAACAGCCTTGTAAACCAAGGTACTCATTCTCAGTGGAGATGATTGGACAAAATCATTTGGAACCTTTTGTAGGTCTTCACTTCCATTGCAGACATGTAGCTCTGCAGCAGCATCTAAAAAGACACAGAGAAAAGTGTTAGATTTCATGAAAGTGGACAGAAATTTGCATTATTTTCTCCTCATTCTGTGTTTTTTGGCTCCTCATATGCATTGACAAAAATAGTTAATTTTTAAACCCTGTGAAGCATTTTACAGAGACTTTTTAAAAAGATATTTATCTTGAATAGTAACACATTTTAACCACAGCCTGAGAAATTAAAGTCTATATAAAATAAAATGAATCACCTTTTCTCAGTGTGCATTTGAATGTCTCCTCCCAAAACTCAGTCAGCACTGGGGAGGATGCCACTTCTGTTGGAGAGAGATCCAGCATAAAATCTCTCAAACCTGGGATGTCAGATTTTGGAATAGCATATCCAATGGCCCCTTCACAGAACGTAAACCTTAGCAAATTTGGGTCTGTAATCCAAGCCTCACTGCCTATCCATTGACGAGATGGTGAAGGTTTTGTGGCAAGTTCTTCAAACAAGACTTTCATTTCTCCAGTGGCAGTGAAGGAAACAATAACTTTAGCTGTTGACCTAAGGACACGATAAGTGTATTTCCAATAAAGAAAAGTCTTCATGTCATTACTTTTTTTATTTTAACAGAATTAGACATGCAGGAAATAGACATACAAGACAGAATGTGCAGATTTCCAATGCAGCACAACATTACCTGCGAATAAAATCAGCCACCTTCTGGATTTTATGAGGCTGAGTCCGATGAAAAGCTTCGGAAAATTCCACGCATATCCCTTCCTTTTCAGCTGCTTGAAGAAAAGAGGCCATCCCATTATTGCCATAGTCTGAATCAGAGCAGATAGCGCCTATCCACGTCCAGCCAAAATGTTTCACCAGCTTGGCCAGCACTACAGCCTGAAAAGCATCACTGGGAACCGTTCTGAAGAAATTTGGATACTGCTTCTTATCAGACAGACAAGCACAAGTGGCAATGTGGCTGACCTGAAGAAAAATAAAACAATTTGATTAACAAGTGGTAAATTACTTTACAAAATACTTTATGAAAAGGCCTGAAAATAATTGAATGAAGTATTTACTTGTGGAATGTCAAAGGATCCGATGACCCGCGAAATCGCAATTGATGGTGTGGATCCAGACTCAGCAACAACACCCGCCATCATGCCAGACTGGGAGCAATTATTGTCTTTATAGTAGACATTGTCCCCCCCGTTTGACAGCTGAAAAGCAGATTGCACGGCCACAGGCACTGCAGCGCATGAGTCATGGATCTGATAACCAAGATTGATGTCAGGCAGCAGCTCTGTGCTGTTGTTAATCTCCTCAATGGCAAAGATCATTGTATAAGCAAAGCGCAGATTACGAGCATTTATGCTAAAATAAAAATAAGGACACATTTATCAGAAGTATTGCAATTAATTATTTTTAAATCTTGCAAACTAAACTACAAAAGACAGACAACACATTTCATTTCTGTTAAAACATTTGCTATTCTTTAAAGTCTTACTAACCTTCCCGTGCACTTTGGTGGGTCAGGCATGGTGACATAATTATAAATCTCTGTGTACATATGATAGTGAATAGAGAACACAGCACCTATAACAAAATCACCGTCCATTGAGAATGCAGGAGAACGTGTCGCACCCCACAGGTTACACCTAACAGAGGAAGCATCAACATTGGCAACATCAACCCCAGTCCTTTGTTTTAAACCAGTCAGAGATCCCCCTAAGAAAAAAAATGAGTTCATCTCAAACAAACACAGAGGCAGCAACAGGGTAGTGAACAAAGCTGAGATCTCCATCTCTCCAATCTCTGATTGTAACTCTGAGGAGGTTCTCCCCCCTAATTATATAACATATTCTTTTTATTCTTCTGGGGGGGAATGCCCCACAGTCTTGTTTTTCCATTACACCATGAGATTGTTATTCGTTGTCTGAGTCTGTTATTTACCTCTGTGACAAAATAAAACTAAATACTACGAAAAATGTTATTACCCTGATACTGTTTGTTGTTTTTTTCTTCTAAATATGATGAGATACTAAGGACAAAGAATAAACAGTTGACTCTTTGTGGGTTGAAGTAGGGCTGGGTATAATTTCAAAATGTTGCTACCGGCTTTCTTAATTTGGCACTGGTGTCTGAATGAGAATTTTCTCGATATTGATTCAAAGAAACATTTTAACATGATTAAACACTAAATCAGAAATGATGATCATGCTTCCTAAAGTGTCAATTTATGCACACTGTTAAGTCATATTGAATAATTTGTGCCTTACTCCTTGTGAGCATTACCTGAATCAAGTGTGCTGTATTTACTAGCCCACTGACATTGACAGAATATGCATCTGGAGCGTCAACATTTGTTATTAAATGAAAATTTGATCCACCATTTGCAGAATCTGCTTAATCTGCTTAAGGGTTGCAGGAGCCAACCAAACTACTGTTGAAAGAAGGTGGGGTACATCCTGAACTGGTCATCTGTCCATTGCTATTTGATCACATAAACCTAGACATGTAGACCAGTAACCAATGTTCTTGTAGATCTCTTCACGATAAATAAACTCTTGTGTTAGACATATTTTACTGTTGCAGCATGGGGTTATTACTGATCTTCTGACAAGCAAGGTGTATATTTGTATAAACCCCTTTTGTAATATATGCTAAACTTTATTTATATTGATTATGTTTGTACCTTTCATATTTTTTTTTGACCTGGTGGAAAAGAAGAAGAGGGAAAGAGAGATCTGAAATGGGTGGAACCTATCCACATAACACACCACATACACTCAGTAGTTACAAACATATCTGTTGGCTAAAATAGTCTTTATATATAAACTTGCCAATATGCACACAGTACAGCTCTAGTTCACACAAACACCTATGCATATCACCCATACATGTAAAGCCTTTCATTCTGTCACCCATGTCAAGGTGATCTGACGCATGTGCTCAGGTGAGTGTTTATGTTTTGCTGTGGTGGATGATGATGGAATGTACAAAGAGGAAGAGTGCCCGGCCATTCCCATACCAAGACCCCCCACCGAGGCAGCAGCCAGGACCCCGGCACCCGCTCAGCTGGGCCATTGGAGGAAATCCGCCTGCCGGGCAATCCCGCCAAACACCAAGACCCCAGAATGCGCGGGACTGCTGCAGAGGCCCCCCACGCCAGAGAGCAGGAAGGCACAGGAGGACAGAGAGTGTTGGCCCCGGCCTGAAAAACAGCCTCCCCACCCCGCCAGGTGGGCCAGCGTGAGGCCCCACCCCTAGAGGGCCCTCCAACCCTAGACGAGCAACCTGCCGCCACCCAGGAGAACTAAACATCCTCCAACCCCTGGGCCCCCCAAAGGAGGCTCACCCCCGACGTGAAAAATCCAGGGGGAACTGGGGCAGGGGCCGCCCACCCCTGCTCAGGCAAGAGAAGCACGGGAAGAGCATTGTAAACAAGGCCCGAACAGGCTGACCCACAGATTGAATTTTGGAGAGGCCCAGAGCCTGAGGTCAAGGACTAGAACCCTCACCACCGAAACATGGACCCCCCAGGCTCTGATGCAATGTGACCCCCTGCTCTTGGTCTTAAATGTCAGGGATCCCTCTCCCTGCATGGAGAGAATGCCGCCGGGCCCAGGAGACCGGCACTCAAGAGCCATGGCCAGTGGGCCGAGGGCCTCTGCCTGCCCCCCAACCAGGGATGGGGTAGGGGACATAAGGTCAGAGGTCCCTCATTCCTTATGTTATGTTTATGTGTTTGTGTGTGTTTGTTAGGCTCTATATTTTGGGGTGTTAGAGGTGAGTGTACTAAAGGGTGCGATTAAAATTGGAGGCCATAATTTTGACCAATGTAAAATAAATCTTAAGACACACAAATTCACGTTTCTCTTTATTTGAACCTTGGCTTTTAAACAAATACAAGTTTATTTGTCCATAAAAGATGTGTAACTCAATTATCTAAATGTTCCCAAGCATTAATTACACATGTAAATTATTCCAAACAATTAATGTTTGTTCATTAAATATTTTTTTGTGTTTTTTTCAGGCTGACACAGTATGATAAAGCACTTTGGAGCAAATATACACATTATTAATCCAAAACTGGAGGCAAGGATAGCAAATATCTCCACAGCTACTGTGAATTTTCCAGGAGAGCTGACATAAGCTGGTATGAAGGTGAGCCAGACTGCACAGAAAATCAACATGCTAAATGTTATAAACTTGGCTTCGTTAAAATTGTCCGGCAGTTTCCGAGCCAGCACAGCTAACACAAAGCAGAACACAGCCAGAAGTCCGATGTACCCCAACACAGCCCAGAACCCAATGGCAGAGCCCAAAGCACACTCCAGGATGATGCGCTCTTTGTACGTGGAGAAATTTCTCATTGGAAATGGAGGCCTCAGTACAAGCCAAACTGTGCAGATTAATACTTGAACAAACGTAAAGAACACTACAGTCAGTCTTTGTTGTGGAGGACCAAACCATTTCATGACATTGCTACCTGGCAGTGTAGCTTTAAAGGCCATCAAGACCACTATGGTTTTTCCAAGCACACAGGAGATACAAAGAACAAAGGTGATGCCAAAAGCTGAGTGACGCAGCATACAAGACCACTCAGTGGGAGCCCCGATGAAAGTTAAGGAACATAAAAAACACAGAGTCAAAGAGAAGAGCAGCAGGAAGCTCAGCTCTGAGTTGTTGGCCCGTACTATTGGGGTTGTTCTGTGATAGAAAAAAACTGCTGCTGTTAAGATGGCCAGACATGCTCCACCAACAGAGAAGAAAGCCAGGATGATTGCCAGAGTCTCATTAATAGAAAGAAACTCGACTGGTTTGGGATGGCATGAGTCTCTTTCTGCATTTGGCCAGAATTCTATGGGGCATGGGAAACAATCAGAGGAATCTAGGAAGCATAAACAGCAAAGGTCAGTTACAAATAGTTAATACATTCACACTTATTAATCTGCTTGGGAAATAGATGATCTTACCTGTAGTGTTACTAATCTCTCCCTCAGGACATGGTATGCAATCATAGCAACAGATCGGTCTGCCTTTTTGCAGCACTTTGTGAGTTCCTGGAGGACAACTATCAGTACACACTGACACCGGCACCTTTCAGAAAAACACATTTGTTATGAAAACCTTTAAACAGAGTTTTTTTTTGTAAATAATTGTCAGATTACTTACTTGTTCTCTGCCATCCACCCAGGTTGGATTAGTGTATAAATGGAATCCTTTGTTTATTGGCTGGGATGCATCATAGTATCCTACTGTTACCAACTCAATATTTCGATTCTCACCCTTCTGCCAGTTCACCAGTTCATAAATAGCAACAGGATCTCCATTAGCATCAAAAGACACAGAATAGCCATTCTGGGTAAAATTTACTTTCTTTAGTGCAGCTAAAACCTGCAGATAAACATTGAAAACAAAATAAATATAATAAACTGGAGTCTACTAAGACAAAAGTCTGTTCATTAATACGTATAAAAAATATTTGTTATGTCTTTGCTTACCTGCTTTGATTCCAACATCAAATGTTTGTCACACTTGGTTATAAAATTTATTTCTGGGCACACAACCCTGTGAATAGCATGTGCTATTGCATACACACCCTTATACACCATGTTGGTGATTCTTAGCTGGGAGGTTTCTGTGTATGGACTCTGAAGCTTTTTTAGATCTTCACTTCCATCACAGACAAGTTCTCCTTCAGAAACATCTGGAAAAAAAACAATTAGATTAATAATCATTTCTGATAAATGTTGTTTACATGCATGACTACATGTTATTTATTGTTTTTTTTTTTTTGGACATTCATTTCTTCTAAATAAAACTATGGCTTTAATACTTAGGGAAACATCGTGGCTTATTCTCTAATTTATGATACCGGTACTTTACATCTGCCTTTTTTATATATCATTATTATTCAAAGGATATGTCTTACTTTTTTGCAGTCTGCATTTGAATGCATCCTCCCAGAACTCCGTCAGGAGATGAGATGCAGCAACTTCTGACGGAGAAAGATTTAGCAAATAATCTCTCAATCCTGGGATGACTGATTTTGGAATCCCAAATCCAAGGGCCCCTTCACAGAAATCAAACTTCAGCAAGTTTGGGTCTGTAATCCAGGACTCGCTACCAATCCACTGAAGAGATGGTGAAGGTTTTCTGGCAAGTTCTTCCAGCAAGACTTTCATATCTCCAGAAGAAGCAAATGCCACAATTACCTTGGCCGTTGCCCTAAAGAGTCAACAGATGCCTTCTTTAAAATGCAAGCTTCTTCTTGCTATTTTTTTTTTCTTTTATGAAAAAAAATGCTTTTCTCAAAGCTACAAGGATTTCTACTATTTAGTGTTTGAAGAACACACAAAAAGATTGTTCTACCTGCGGATCACATTTGCTATCCTTTGAATTTTGCTATTTGGGTTGGTCCGGTAAAAAGATTCAGAAAACTCCACACAGATCCCCTCCTTTTGAGCAGCTTGAAGAAAAGAGGCCATCCCGTTGTTGCCATAGTCTGAATCAGAGCAGATAGTGCCGATCCACGTCCAGCCAAAGTGTTTCACCAGCTTGGCCAGGGCTTCGGCCTGAAATGCATCACTGGGAATTGTTCTGAAGAAATTTGGAAACTGCCTCTTATCTGACAGACAAGCACACGTAGCAAAGTGGCTAACCTAAAAAAGAGACATATTTTAAAATATGGCCTATTCCCACAACATGTATCACTTCAGAATAAAGTATTTACTTGAGGAATGTTAAATGATCCAATAATCTGGGATATACCAATAGATGGTGTGGATCCAGACCCACCAATAACACCTGCCACCATACCAGACTTGGAACAGTTGCTATCTTTAAAAAACACTGTGTCCTTCCCACTTGACAGCTGAAAGGCCGCATACATCGCCACTGGCACAGCAGCACAAGAGTCATGGATATGGTAACCAAGCTTGATGCCAGGCAGCAGCTCAGTGCTGTTGTTTATCTCCTCAATGGCAAAGATCATTGCTCGAGAGAAGCGCAGTTCACGAGCATTTATGCTGTCAAGAAAAACATATACTCCTAATGTCTACATTTTTAAAAAAGTACAACATATTTAGGGAAAAGACAGACTTTTACAACAAAAGTATGATGCACTGATTTGTTTCTTTGTCAAAGTAAAGCTTTAACTTAAACAGCTTTTTATTCTATCTTCTTTGCAACTCTGACTTATCCCCTTTGGCTTTTACTTACCTCCCTGTGCACCGAGGTGGCCCAGGTGAGAAAGTGTGGTTGTAAATCTCTGCGTGCATTTTGTAATAAATGGAAAACACACCACCTATGTTAAAGTCACCTTCCATTGAGAATACAGTTGAAGATGCTGTGGCCAGAGGTTTACATTTCACAGATGGACTATTGGTCATGAACTCACTCAAGACAAAAACTGAGTTCCTCTCAAAAAAACCCAAACCCAATACCAGGATGGCAAAGATAGGTGATAACTCCATCCCTAAAATGAGTTCAAGCAGATGTGTGTCCCTACTTTATATAACATCTCTGTTGATTCTGCAGAGACAAAACGCCCTCAAGTGTAGTTTTTTTCATTTGGGAGAGGCTGGGCCGCATCAGGATTTCCACAAGAAAAACGCTGATAAAACATTCCAATCTTCTCAAATATCTTTGTTTTTAACACAAAATATTGAAAAACAAAAATTTATATATTAAAAAATGAATGCAAAAATAAATAAATCAGTGATAAATTTAAAAAAATAGTAATGATGACCAATGACCATACAGCAGATACAGACAACTGAAGAAGCCACATATTGACTGACTGACTAGAAAAAGTAATTATTTTTATTCAGTTTCAAATGTCTGTATTATCTCCTTCAGAGAGAGAGAGAAGCCCCGGTACAGAGTACATCTTTGAAGGATTTCATTTTTTGTAGATTTCAGTAGAATTTGTGTCTTCCATTCATTGGAGGCGTGGGGTCCTCGTGCGTGCGTCGGCTGCATCAGTGTGCATTTAGGGGACTTTCCATGGGGGTTCTTTGCAAACGCGCTTAGCAGAACTTCGGACTTCTACTTGTGCTTGCATGGATTTTTTTTGGGGGGGGGTGGATGATGACACGCGCATGCAAGTGCGGCCTCAAGTTTCAATTCAATTTTAAATTCAATTTTATTTACATAGCCCAAAATCACAAAAGAATTTGCCTCATTGGGCTTCAAAATATGAACAATAGTTAAAAACTAAGACTAAATAAAACTGGTTATTCCTGCCCTTAGACCCTCCCTCCCAGTAAGGAAAAACTCCTAAAAAACATGAGTCAGGAAAAAAGAAGAAACCTTAGGGATTCCCACATGAAGGAGAGATCCTATCCCAGGACGGACAGGCGATACCAGAACAGTTAAAGAAAGATTAGCTTCTACAGCTACGTATCTAAAAGAGTTCATTCAGATAAAGCTGAGGGACAAGTGGTGATGAAGTCAATAGTCAAGACGAAGCAGAAGTGCAGTCCACGACCAGGAGGAAAGACGATCCAGCAGGAATCACTCTCACTCAGACATGTGGGATGGTGTCGGGCAGTGTTAATTTCGTTGACGAAAAATTTTCGTCATCGTCTTCGTCAACTACATTATTTATCCAACGAAAACGAAACGAAAACGAAACAAAAGCTCCCGCCCAGACACGAAAACTTTAACTAAATTGACAGACTTTTTTCGTCAACGAATAAAAACTATACGAAAATGCTCTTCGAAGACGACATCCAATCATAATGACTGCTGGTGGAGGAGGGCGGGAGCCAATGCAGAGCGATCCAATCAGAACACAGAGCCCTGCAGCCGGCCTGGGAAGACGTTAATTCAATGAATTGTGTCTGTGATATAGGTGAAAAAAGTATACTCCAGGTAGAAACATAAAAGTACATATATGGACAAATGTTATATTTAACGCCACCCTCAACAAGACGTTGTGTGGAGCGACCATCACAGGCAAAAACACCAGAAAACCTGAAGCGACGTTTGCAGACAAGCCAGCCTGAAATCCACGCAAAGGTAAACATACAAACACGATTATTTCCAGCGTTCTGGACGGAATCCGAATTCCTCCCCGACGCTTCCAACAGTTGTTCCATTTTAAAGAGTTGGATTATCTGACATAGTTGTTTTAAGGGGTTGCTCTCGCCAAGCTAATTAGCACCGGTAATGCGCGGTGGTGAAGCGCATTTCTTCACGCGGGTGAAGCTCTGAAGCTCGGAGGTTTTCATTTAAATGTAAGTCTGGCTTTATTGTTTAAGCATGACGTTTGTAAAGTTATAAAACGATGTTGTAGTGTATTTCCGAGCGCTAGCAGCCCCGCTGCTTCTTCAGATCCACAAGCAGTCACTGGTTTAATCTCCAACTCCATCATGTCTTACATGACAGCAGCGCCCTCTATTGCCCGGCGGTGGTATTACAGTTCATCACACACATGCTGTTCAAGCACATATAACATCCTCACAGGTGTTCTGGACAGCTTACTCCCCAACAGTGGCGGGCTGTGCATTTCACACCTAGGCCTTCAGTAGTGCTCCATCTGAATCAACCCAACCCTCAATAACTATTTTATGGCAATAAAACTTCTACTGCAGGTACAACTGCGACACACATAAAAAAGCATAAAAATAACCTGATAAAATTGCAATAATATTTAGGTATATAGCAAAATTTTACTCACCAAAAATCCGGATTATTTGTACACAAAATCCATCCTTTCTATCCTCAAGAAGATTTCAATCACTCTGTCGTGCAGATTATCCGTGCGTTTTAGTTCCATCAAGAAGTCCTTTTCTATCGCCATGGAAGCTAATGCTGAAAGTCGAGCCTGCCCTGACGTATTTCTGGCATAAGTTTTAATTCGCTTCAGGGCTGAGAATGTCCGTTCAACAGAAGCAGTGGACACGGGGCTTGCTAGCTTCGGAGTTGCCCGACCCCGCTTAACAATGTCCAGCTTTTCTTGAAAAGTCCGTCTTGAAAACGGCTTTGACAGTAAGTCTGCAACCAAATCCATTTCTTCTCCTCCTTCAGCCATTGTGGATTGACAAACCAGCTATTAAATTCGATATATTTGCCTGTGCAGGTCGCTACAGTTTCAGTTTACCAGGTCTGCCTAGTACACTCTCCGATTATCCAATCACAGCGCGTGAAAATCCTGACGTTTCCGTGGGCCTGCTAGCTGGCCTATCACGTGGTCTCCTCCAGATCTGATTGGTTGAAGCAACAGTTTGGTGGACCATTATTTTATGCTACAGGGCCCGCAAAACTGATTGTGAAGGCCTTCAGGCAGATTTCTTTGACCCTAGCAACAAATGGTGCTGCAATGTGATTGGTTAATGCTTAAATAGGAAAATACACGTCTGGAAGCAGCGCAACCAGGGAGACAGCAATGAAAGGACGAAGACAGAGCATTTGGAATTATAGAATACGTATTCACGGAAAATAATAATTAATATCAGTCTGTGATTCAGATATTTTTAGGCCAGCAGAGAAGGCCTTGCAGGCCCTGACGGCCCGCCACTGCTCCCCAATGAATGTTTTTTAATGCATTTTTACGCTTGACTACCTCCTCAATACATTTTTTTTAATGTTAAGACATTTATAACAAGAGTGATGTTATTTACACATATTTACAAGTGACTAGCACAGAATATGATGGAAATTCATGTTTTGTCCACATGTAATACGTGCAGCCAAGATCCCGTTGCTGCATTTTAAGTTTGTCCAAGGCTGGATTTCTTTTGTTGGCCGCACAAATTTAAAATTAAACTTTTAAGTTAAGGTCCCATTAACTGTCACGCTCCTAAATGTGTGAAATGTGTTCTCCACATTTGACCCATCCCCTGGTGGAGCCGTGAGCTGCAGAGACAGCAGCACTCAGGAAACATTTGCTTGTTTAACCCTAACCGTAACCATAACCCTAACCAACCCTTTACTCTGGGTCAGTGCGACTAAGAAAAAAGTTTAGCACTGGCTGCAGGGTTTTTGAAAATTACGTGTGAATAGACACTTTCTGATTGGAAATGGGGTGGAAATATAATGATATAATTATATTTATTTTTTCTTTTAATGTGTTTTAAGTTGTTGAAGCTGAATTCGCAGAAATGACAAGTTTGGAAAGCAAAGTGAAGTAAAATGTTTTGTTTTTTTTACAAATTACTCAAATCTTTGCGTGTTATTCACATGATCATACGGTGTAAATGTGATTAAAATACTTTACCCTTATTCTATATTTTTGTCGACTAAATATCTACTGTAATTTCGTCGACTAAAATTTGACTAAAATTAATAGAATCAATATGACAAAATTGCGACTAAAACTAAACTCTATTTTAGTCAAAAGACTATGACTAAAACTAAATAAAAATTCTCTGTCAAAATTAACACTGGTGTCGGGGGCGTGGTCCACGGCCAAGAGTGGGAGCGTGGGCGATCCACCGGGGATCTGAAATCTCTCTCGCTCCCCAGAGGAGAGTGGGAAAGAAGAACAACATGTGAATGGAACTGCACCAACAAAAGCATGGAGAACTAAATACAATAAATAATAAAGAATAGAAGAGAGGAGAAGTAAATGAGAATAGAGAACAGAACCCCAGAGTTGATCTGAAAAATAACGCTGATAGAAAATCTAAATTTATGTTTAAACGCATCAATATTAAATTTATTAATCTAGCCTCACAAGGACCACAGGAGAGGGAATATTCTCTGATTACTAGCTAGCCTGGCAGAACGCCTGTCCAAAGAGGAATGTTTTAAGGCTAGTTTTGAAGGTAGAAACTGTGCTGGCCTCTCTGACATGAGCATGGAGCTTATTCCATAGAACAGGAGCTTGATGGCTGAAGGTTCTACCTCAAACTGTAGTTTTAGAAATTCTAGGAACTACAAGCAGTCCAGCATTTTGTGAACAAAGTGTTCTGACTGGTTGGTAAGGAACTATGAGATCTCTAATATAGGATGGGGCCACACCATTCAGAGCCTTATAGGTTAACAGGAGGATTTTGAACTTGATCCTGGATTCAACTGGTAGCCAGTGGAGAGAAGCTAACACAGGAGTGATGCAAATATATCACACGAATCGCATTCGGTGCTTCGTGGCTTCTTCTACCCCCAGCTGACTGGAGGAGTGAATGAATGAGCGAGCAAGACACTAGACAGCCCGCTGATATCCCGCCTTCCAGAGCCATATACCTCACCATGATTGGTTCGTTCAGCTCTGCACACAATAAGTGTCCTTTTTTTCAATCTTGCGGGCCGCACTAACATTAATCTTTCATATTAAGACGGGGGCCGCAAATTATCATCTCGGGGGCCGGAATTGGTTTAACCTTTCCGCTCTCCTAGGCTTGTTTACATTAAAAGTGGGTTCGTCTGGACCCCATAAGACTGTCATGCATCAACTTGCTGTTACCCTCTCCCGCCACCAGAGAGAGCGCTCACCCGAGTTTTGACCTCACCACCTGCCTACACCTGGAGTCATCCTCTTCAGCTGTTTCCCATCATCTCACCACTTCCTCAGTATATAGTCTGGCTCCACACTGTCACTCACTGCGAAGTATTGTTTGTGCCACCCTGCCTGCATTATTGAGCGTCTCTACCTGGACCTGATTGCCTGCCCTGATCCTCGCCTGGACTCTGACTACTCTTCTCTTGCTTTTCGGATGATCCCATGCTCATGTATGACCTCTGCCTGTCTGACACTGCTGAGTTTTGCGGACTTTTAGCTCAGATAATGCTGCTGCACGTGGAACCAGCTGTCTGCCTGTTTGTGACAAAGACAGTGCGCCAAACTTTTTTTTTTTTTCTCAATGATTGTCAGTCTTTACTGGTGTCCAATAACAGACATGAATTTGTGTCCGCCTTTGTCATGGAAAGGCTAACAGCTCAATGTAAGGGTGGGGTCATCTGAACCCTATAAGAGAGCATGAGAGTTAATGTGGGCAAACCTACAAAATCAGCAAGGGATCAAAGATTATTTCCACCACTGTATCTAAAATCTACTCACTATAGGATTCTAACACAGTGCTGGGCAGCCCAGCTTAGCACAGCAGCCTGAGGTCCAAGTAGGTTCTAGTAGCTGACCCATGGTTGTTTATGGTATGACCTTAACGCTGACAGTAATTTTATCATTTTCTGTCAAAGTATTATCCACTGTAAACTTCCTTTTGTCTCAAAGTCTATAGCAGCACTGAAAATAGTAATAATTGAGTTTTGTACTGTCGTTGTCAAAAATAACAAACATGAATGACAAAAAGGTTAAATATCTAGGTTTATTTTATGAAATGGACATGTAAATGGTGTATACTTGTATAGCGCTTTCTACCCTCCTTCGAGAGCCCAAAGCACTTCACAGTCACAGGCCCATTCACGCACACATTCACACACTGGTGATGGCTCCGCTGCCGAACACTGGCGCCAACCTCCCACCAGAGGCAATTAAGGGTTCAGTGTCTTGCCCAAGGACACTTCGACCAATGGGTGGTTAAGGCGGGAGTCCAACCCGCTGGCTTCTGATCAGGAGTCGACCGCCCTAAGTATGGTCTCTGGTTAAATGTTCAAAGAGTGCAAAATCCATGATGTATATCTTACGTCAATGCAGTTTAATTAAAATTATAATGGGGTTCTAATTTAGATATTTTGAACAGCATTAGTTTGCTTTCTGAACATAACTTTACTTACACTTAACCCCTACATGCTTTAATTTATTTCCAATTATATGAAAAAAAAATGTTTGTTTTTTCATTAAG
>NC_050524.1:13654514-13658653 GCF_002922805.2 Oryzias melastigma | reverse complement strand
CAGCCCAGAACCCAATGGCAGAGCCCAAAGCACACTCCAGGATGATCCGCTCTTTGTATGTGGAGAAGTTTTTCATTGGAAATGGAGGTCTCAGCACAAGCCAAACTGTGCAAATTAATACTTGAACAGAAGTAAAGAGCACTACAGTCAGTCTTTGTTGTGGAGGACCAAACCATTTCATGACATTGCTATCTGGCAGTGTAGCTTTAAAGGCCATCAAGACCACTATGGTTTTTCCAAGCACACAGGAGATACAAAGAACAAAGGTGATGCCAAAAGCTGAGTGACGCAGCATACAAGACCACTCAGTGGGAGCCCCTATGAAAGTTAAGGAACATAAAAAACACAGAGTCAAGGAGAAAAGCAGCAGGAAGCTCAGCTCTGAGTTGTTGGCCCGTACTATTGGGGTTGTTCTGTGATGGAAAAAAACTGCTGCTGTTAAGATGGCCAGACATGCTCCACCAACAGAGAAGGCAGCAAGGACGATCGCCAGAGTCTCATTAATAGAAAGAAACTCTACTGGTTTGGGATGGCATGAGTCTCTTTCTGCATTTGGCCAGAATTCTATGGGGCACGGGAAACAATCAGATGAATCTAGGAAAAAGGTAGCAAAGGTCAGTTACAAAGTGTTAATAAATCTTACATTAATCTGCTTGGGGTATAGATGATCTTACCTGTAGTGTTGCTAATCTCTCCCTCAGGACATGGTATGCAATCATAGCAACAGATAGGTTTTCCTTTTTGCAACACTTTGTGAGTTCCTGGAGGACAACTATCAGTACACACTGACACCGGCACCTTTCACATAGACACATTTGTTATGAGACTTTTAAACAGAGTTTTTTTTTAAATAATTGTCAAATTACTTACTCGTTCTCTGCCATCCACCCAGGTTAGATTAGTGTTTATATGGAATTCTTTGTTTATTGACTCTGATGCATCATAGTATCCTACAGTTACTAACTCAATATTTCCACTCTCACCCTTCTGCCAGTTGACCAGTTCATAAATAGCAACAGGATCTCCATTAGCATCAAAAGACACAGAATAGCCATTCTGGGTAAAATTTACTTTCTTTAGTGCCGCTAAAACCTGCAGATAAACATTAAAAACAAAAGAAATATAAAAAAACTGGAGTCTACTAAGACAAAAGTCTGTTCATTAAAAGGTATAAAAAAATATTTGTTATGTCTTCGCTTACCTGCTTTGATTCCAACATCAAATGTTTGTCACACTTGGTTATAAAATTTATTTCTGGGCACACTACCCTGTGAATAGCATGTGCTATTGCATAAACACCCTTATACACCATGTTGGTGATTCTTAGCTGGGAGGTTTCTGTGTATGGACTCTGAAGCTTTTTTAGATCTTCACTTCCATCACAGACAAGTTCTCCTTCAGAAACATCTGAAAAAAACAGACAATTAGATTAATAATCATTTCTGATAAATGTTGTTTAAATGCATGACTACATGTTATTCATTTTTTTAGGGGGGGACACTCATTCCTTCTAAATAAAACTATGGCTCTAATGCTTAGTGAAACATTGTGGCTTATTCTCCAAATTCTCCAATTTAAGATACCGGTACTTTACATCAGCTTTTTTATATATCATTATTATTTAAAGGATATGTCTTACTTTTTTGCAGTCTGCATTTGAATGCATCCTCCCAGAACTCCGTCAGGAGAGGAGATGCTGCAACTTCTGAAGGAGAAAGATTTAGCAAATAATCTCTCAATCCTGGGATGACTGATTTTGGAATCCCAAATCCAAGGGCCCCTTCACAGAAATCAAACTTCAGCAAGTTCGGGTCTGTAATCCAGGACTCGCTACCAATCCACTGAATCGATGGTGTAGGTTTTCTGGCAAGTTCTTCCAGCAAGACTTTCATATCTCCAGAGGCAGTAAATGCCACAATTACCTTGGCCGTTGCCCTAAAGAGTCAACAGATGCCTTCTTTAAATGCAAACTTCTTCTTGCTATTTTTTTTCTTTTATGAAAAAAAATGCTTTTCTCAAAGCTACAAGGATTTCTACTATTTAGTGTTTGAAGAACACACAAAAAGATTGTTCTACCTGCGGATCACATTTGCTATCCTTTGAATTTTGCTAATTGGGTTGGTCCGGTAAAAAGATTCAGAAAACTCCACACAGATCCCCTCCTTTTGAGCTGCTTGAAGAAAAGAGGCCATCCCGTTGTTGCCATAGTCTGAATCAGAGCAGATAGTGCCGATCCACGTCCAGCCAAAGCGTTTCACCAGCTTGGCCAGCACTATAGCCTGAAAAGCATCACTGGGAATTGTTCTGAAGAAATTTGGAAACTGCTTCTTATCTGACAGACAAGCACAGGTAGAAAAGTAGCTAACCTAAAAAAGAGACATATTTTAAAATATGGTCTATTCCCACAACATGTATCACTTCAGAAGGTGCTGATAAAGTATTTACTTGAGGAATGTTAAATGATCCAATAATCTGGGATATACCAATAGATGGTGTGGATCCAGCACCACCAATAACACCTGCCACCATACCAGACTGGGAACAGTTGCTATCTTTATAAAACACTGTGTTCTTCCCACTTGACAGCTGAAAGGCCGCATACATCGCCACTGGCACAGCAGCACAACAGTCATGGATCTGGTAACCAAGCTTGATGCCAGGCAGCAGCTCAGTGCTGTTGTTTATCTCCTCAATGGCAAAGATCATTGCTCGAGAGAAGCGCAGTTCACGAGCATTTATGCTGTCAAGAAAAACATATACTCCTAATGTCTACATTTTTAAAGAAGTATAACATATTTAGGGAAAAGACAGACTTTTACAACATAGAAATGAATTAAGTATGATGCACTGATTTGTTTCTTTGTCAAAGTAAAGCTTTAACTTAAACAGCTTTTTATTCTATCTTCTTTCCAACTCTGGCTTATCCCCTTTGCCTTTTACTTACCTCCCTGTGCACCGAGGTGGCCCAGGTGAGAAAGTGTGGTTGTAAATCTCTGCGTGCATTTTGTAATAAATGGAAAACACACCACCTATGTTAAAGTCACCTTCCATTGAGAATACAGTTGAAGATGCTGTGGCCAGAGGTTTACATTTCACAGATGGACCATTGGTCATGGACTCACTCAAGACAAAAACTGAGTTCCTCTCAAAAAAACTCAAACCCAATACCAGGATGGCAAAGATAGGTGATAACTCCATCCCTAAAATGAGTTCAAGCAGATGTGTGTCCCTACTTTATATAACATCTCTGTTGATTCTGCAGAGACAAAACGCCCTCAAGTGTAGTTTTTTTCATTTGGGAGAGGCTGGGCCGCATCAGGATTTCCACAAGAAAAGCGCTGATAAAACATTCCAATCTTCTCAAATAGTTTTGTTTTTAACACAAAAAATAATGAATAACATAAATTAATATTTAAAAAAACGAATACAAAAACAAATAAATCAGTAATAAATAAGAAAAGTAATAATAATGACCATACAGCAGATACAGACAAATAATATACGACTGAATGACTAGAGAAAACTTTTTTTTTTTTAATTCAGTTTCAAATTTTTGTATTAACAGCGGCTCCTTCAGTGAGAGAGAAGCCCCGGTACAGAGAACATCTTTGAAAATTTTCATTTTTTTGTAGATTTTTGTAGAATTCCTCGCAATAAATAAATCTGATCTATGTGACTTCCATTCATTGGAGGCGTGGGGTGCTCGTGCGTGCGCCGACTGCATCAGTGTGCATTTGGGGGGCTTTCCATGGGGGTTCTATGCAAACGCGCTTAGCAGAACTTCAGACTTCTACTCGTGTTTGCATGGATTTTTTTTGGGGGGGACACGTGCATGCAGGTGCGGCCTCAAGCTTAGGATCACAAGTTTGGCAGGCAGGAGCAACGGATCGCTGCACGGTGAAAGTGAGGCGGGCCACATGTTTGTGGCTCGGAGCTTGAGAAGCTCTGATTTAACAGGAACAGTCAGCACGTCAATAAACCGTATTCCTCGACATCAGATGTGTCTCCCATTCTTTCTAAGTGAGATATCCACAGACAGAGCTGGTAGCTCCTCCCACCTGCAGCGCACCGCAGCGACAAGTAACACATTTTTTGAAAAGCCACGAAAGAGGGGCGGGTCACGCAAATATATCACGCGA
>NC_050524.1:13651009-13654022 GCF_002922805.2 Oryzias melastigma | reverse complement strand
TTTCCAGAGCCATATCCCTCACCATGATTGGTTCGTTCAGCTCTGCACACAATAAGTGCCTTTTTTTCAATCTTGCGGGCCGCAGTAACATTAATCTTTCATATTAAGACAGGGGCCGCAAATCATCATCCCGGCAGCCAGGATTGGTTTAACCTTTCCGCTCTCCTAGGTTAGTTTACATTAAAAGTGGGTTCGTCTGGACCCCATAAGACTGTCATGGATTAATTTGCTGCTACCCTCTCCCACCACCTGGGAGCGCTCACCCGAGTTTTGACCTCACCACCTGCCTACACCTAAACTCATCATCTTCAGCTGTTTCCCATCATCTCATCACCTCCTCAGTATATAGTCTGGCTCCACACTGTCACTCACTGCGAAGTATTGTTTGTGCCACCCTGCCTGCATTATCGAGCGTCTCTACCTGGACCTGATTGCCTGCCCTGATCCTCGCCTGGACTCTGACTACTCTTCTCTTGGTTCTGGGAAGATCCCATGCTCATGTATGACCTCTGCCTGTCTGACACTGCTTAGTTTTGTGGACTTTTAGCTCTGATAATGCTGCTGCACGTGGAACCAGCTGTCTGCCTGTTTGTGACAAAGAGTGCGCTGTCAATCTTTACTGGTGTCCAATGACAGACATGAATTTGTGTCCACCTTTGACATGGAAAGTCTAACAGCTCAATGTAAGGATGGGGTCATCTGGACCCTATAAGAGAGCATGAGAGTTAATGTAGGCAAACCTACAAAATCAGCAAGGGATCAAAGATTATTTCCACCACTGTATCTGAAATCTACTCACTATAGGATTCCAGCACAGTGCTGGGCAGCCCAGCTTAGCACAGTAGCCTGAGGTCCAAGTAGGTTCTAGTAGCTGACCCATGGTTGTTTATGGTATGACCTTAACGCTGACAGTAATTTTATCATTTTCTGTCACAGTGTTATCCACTGTAAACTTCCTTTTGTCTCAAAGTCTATAGCAGCACTGAAAATAGTAATAATTGAGTTTTGTACTGTCGTTGTCAAAATAACAAACATGAATGACAAAAAGGTTAAATATCTAGGTTTATTATATGAAATGGACATGTAAATGGTGTATACTTGTATAGCGCTTTCTACCCTCCTTCGAGAGCCCAAAGCACTTCACAGTCACAGACCCATTCACGCACACATTCACACACTGGTGATGGCTCCGCTGCCGAACACTGGCGCCAACCTCCCACCAGAGGCAAATCAGGGTTCAGTGTCTTGCCCAAGGACACTTCGACCAATGGGTGGTTAAGGCTGGAGTCCAACCCGCTGGCTTCTGATCAGGAGTTGACCGCCCTACCGCTGCACCACGGCCGCCCCTAATGTGTAGATTGGAACATAAGTATGGTCTCTGGTTAAATGTTCAAAGAGTGCAAAATCCATGATGTATATCTTACGTCAATGCAGTTTAATTAAAATTATAATGGGGTTCTAATTTAGATATTTTGAACAGCATTAGTTTGCTTTCTGAACATAACTTTACTTACACTTAACCCCTACATGCTTCAATTTATTTCCAATTATATGAAAAAAAAATGTTGTTTGTTTTTTCATTAAGGGTGTTGGTAAATTAAGTGTTGTCCTGGATTAAATATTTTGTTATAAAAAAGTGAAATTGCAGCATGAAGGGGTTTTAAAATGTTTATACTAACAGGTTTGATTCTTCTTAGGGTTTGTTTGTTTGGAAAACCGCTTGACAAAGTTAAATCTCATTTCAACTCAGGCGAACCCTGGTCTGCTTGAGCATTAGGTTCATGGTTCATATGATAATTATCAGAAGGGGAATAGTGACATAAAATGAGTCATTTTATTGCGTTGCTTATCTTAAATGGCATAAATGTTGTGACGAGGGGATATATATATATATATTAGGGCTGTCAGATTTAGCGCGTTAAAAACGCATTAATCTGACACGTGCTTGACGCCGACAATTTTTTTGACGCATAATCGCGGATTTTCCATAGACTGTATATAATGGGGGCTGCACGGTGGCGCAAGTGGTTAGCGCTCTCGCCTCACAGCGAGAAGGCCCCGGTTCGACTCCCGGCTGGGACCTTTCTGTGTGGAGTTTGCATGTTCTCCCCGTGCATGCGTGGGTTTTCACCGGGGACTCCGGCTTCCTCCCACCGTCCAAAAACATGCTTCATAGGTTAATTGGTGACTCTAAATTGCCCCTAGGTATGAATGTGTGAGTGACTGAGTGTGTGGTTGAGGCCCTGCGACGGACTGGCGACCTGTCCAGGGTGTACCCCGCCTTCGCCCTTCAGTAGCCGGGAAAGGCTCCGGCACCCCTGCGACCCCGAAAGGGACGAAGCGGTCAGGAAAATGGATGGATGGATGGATGTATATAATGGGAGGACCTCATAGCTCAATAAGTCCATTATTTTTACATTCAATGGGATTTTCTCCTACGTGCCTTTCCACACCGCGCAGGCGTCCCTCATCGCCCTAACCCGGCTGCTCTCACTCGATCACGGGCGGGTCTCCAACCACCGAGCTGCGAGCTAAACCCGGCCGGCGCTAGGACCTGGACAGCTCCTGCACCCTAACCCGGCTCCGGTTCGCGTCCAGTACCACGTCTGGTGGTACCGGCTCACGTCCCGAGAGCTGCGGACCCCCGACGTTCCGAACAGCAAGCTCACCGGGGGACGTTTTAAATGTTCTGGAGGTTTAAGCGTGATCCAACCCCAGCAGAGCGGTCTGTCTGCCGGCATATTCATGGCGTGAACTCCGCTGAGCTGCAGCCAGAGAACGCGGCGGCAGTAACAGACTGTCAAACTATCCACAGAGTATCCCGCTTTTTTTTCAGTCTTTAATGTTTTAAAAAACAAAAGTTAATTGGAAATGAGAAATCTCTCTTTCATTGATTACTGTAGTTCAGCAGAGGAGGAAAAGATTTGGTCCTGATAAAAAAATGAATAGTGTTATGGAAATTTTATTTTTGATGTTTTTTATTTTATTTTACTGAACGTTGATTGAAGTTTTG
>NC_050524.1:13638855-13650728 GCF_002922805.2 Oryzias melastigma | reverse complement strand
TCTTTCATATGAAGACGGGGGCCGCAAATCATCATCCTGCGGGCCGCAAATGGCCCGCGGGCCGCGAGTTTGAGACCCCTGCTCTAGGCATTTTGGTCTTCTTCAGTCTTTGGAAGTGTCATGTGTGAGAACAAACCGAAAGAGATATTCAGTTTAGCTTGTGTGACAACTTGTGTAGGCAAGTTGTTGGCAAACTTTTTCAGAAATCTTTGATATCTTCAACATTTTTGGTAGGCAAACTTTTTTGATATAATAATTACTTTACAACTTTCTGACTGTAAGTACGGTAATTTAACATCCTGATTTTAATTTGTAGCTAACAGGTCTTTGGAGCCCACAATCATTTTGACTTGCTGAAAAACGTTTTATTGAAATTTAAAACTTCAAACACCATCATATTACAGTCAGACCAGCAGTACTGATTTAATATATTTATTACAGTAAAAGCTGGTTTATGACACGAATACAAAAATGACTTTGCTCTAACACATTAATATTAGTTAAGACTATCAAAGTTTAAACTGAATAAAACAAAACATCATAAATATGTATTTTTTATTTTAAGATTAGAAGAGCAGCCTTGTTTTTTTTAGTGACATATCCATACTGTTACATAAAACATGTGACATTGTTTGGGAGAATATAATTGAAAATGTTGCATATTAGTAAAAAAAAAAATTTAATTAATAAACAGAAATACATCAATTATGAACAAAACTATATGGAAAAGTGCAACTTAATACACAAACTTACACAAATGATAATAAGGTTTAAAAATAATTAATTTTTATTCATTAAATGTTTTTTTGTGTTCTTCTCAGGTTGACACAGAATGATGAAACACTTTGGAGCAAATAAACACATTATCAACCCAAAACTGGAAGCCAGAATAGCAAATATCTCCACAGCTACTGTGAATTTTCCAGGAGAGCTGACATAAGCTGGTATGAAGGTGAGCCAGACTGCACAGAAAATCAACATGCTAAATGTTATAAACTTGGCTTCATTAAAGTTGTCTGGCAGTTTCCGAGCCAGCACAGCTAACACAAAGCAGAACACAGCCAGAAGTCCGATGTACCCCAACACAGCCCAGAACCCAATGGAAGAACCCAAAGCACACTCCAGGATGATCCGCTCTTTGTATGTGGAGAAATTTTTCATTGGAAATGGAGGCCTCACCACGAGCCAAACGGTGCAGATTAATACTTGAACAAAGGTAAAGAGCACTACAGTCAGTCTTTGTTGTGGAGGACCAAACCATTTCATGACATTGCTACCTGGCAGTGTTGCTTTAAAGGCCATCAAGACCACTATGGTTTTTCCAAGCACACAGGAGATACAAAGAACAAAGGTGATGCCAAAAGCTGAGTGACGCAGCATACAAGACCACTCAGTGGGAGCCCCTATGAAAGTTAAGGAACATAAAAAACACAGAGTCAAGGAGAAGAGCAGCAGGAAGCTCAGCTCTGAGTTGTTGGCCCGCACTATTGGTGTTGTTCTGTGATGGAAAAAAACTGCTGCTGTTAAGATGGCCAGACATGCTCCACCAACAGAGAAGGCAGCAAGGATGATCGCCAGAGTCTCATTAATAGAAAGAAACTCTACTGGTTTCGGATGACATGAGTCTCTTTCTGCATTTGGCCAGAATTCCATGGGGCATGGGAAACAATCAGATGAATCTAGGAAAATATGGCAAAGTTCTGTTACCAAGTGTCATAAATGTTGCAAAAATCTGCCTTGAAAATTGAAGATCTTACCTGTAGTGTTGCTGATCTCTCCCTCAGGACATGGTATGCAATCATAGCAACAGATGGGTTTTCCTTTTTGCAGCACTCTGTGAGTTCCTGGAGGACAGCTGTCAGTACACACTGACACTGGCATCTTTCACAAAGACACATCATAACACCCTTTTTGTTAAAACTTTAAACTAAATTCATATTTTTCAACCAATTCTATCAGATTACTTACTAATTCTCTGCCATCCATCCAGGTTATATTTCTGTTGATGTGGAATTTTTCAGTCATAGGCAGGGATGCATCATAGTATCCTACTGTTACTAACTCAATATTTCCACTTATGTCTTTCTGCCAGTTGACCAGTTCATAAACAGCCACAGGATCTCCATTAGCATCAAAAGACACAGAATAGCCATTCTGGGTAAAATTTACTTTCTTCAGTGCAGCTAAAACCTGCAGATAAACACATGGACATTTTAAAAATAAAGAAAACAAATACATGTGCTTTTTTATTATTTCTTAATTGACCTGCTTGGATTCCAACATCAAATTTTTGTCACACCGAGTTATAAAAGTTCTCTTTTGACACACAACACTGTGAATAGCATGTGCTATTGCATAAACAGCCTTGTACACCATGTTGGTGACTCTTAGCTGAGAAGTTTCTGTGTATGAACTCTGAAGCTTTTTTAGATCTTCACTTCCATCACAAACACGTTCTCCTGCAGCAGCATCTGGAGAGACAGAGGGAAGGACACATGTAATCGACATTTTAAAATCTGACTCTGAAATAATTTTTTTTAAAATTTTTTATCATAAAAATACATAAATAAAAATAATATTGGATTTTACAATACAAAGATAGTTCTAAAGAATATTTTTTACATCAATCTCAAAGTTTACCATGCATGTATTAGAATTTACAGTTAAATGTACACATTTAATACTTGTTTCTATTTGATCAAAAAAAAAATCATACTTTTACTCAGTCTGCATTTGAATGCATCCTCCCAGAACTCCGTCAGGAGAGGAGATGCTCCAACTTCTAAGGGAGAAATATCTAGCAAATAATCTCTCAGTCCTGGGATGACAGATTTTGGAATCCCAAATCCAAGGGCCCCTTCACAGAAATCAAACTTCAGCATGTTTGGGTCTATAATCCAGGACTCACTGCCTATCCATTGAAGAGATGGTGCAGGTTTTCTGGCAAGTTCTTCCAACAAGACTTTCATATCTCCAGAGGCAGTAAATGCCACAATAACCTTAGCTGTTGCCCTAAGGAGTCAATAGATGCCCTTTATTAAACTGAGCTTTGTAGAGCTCCACTGTTTTTCTTTTATGCCACAACACATCATGCTTTTTTAAGTAAATCAATACTTTTAAATAAATATTATAATCATTTGTGGATTAATCGTGTGGAAAACAGAAAGTTTTATTGACCTGCGGATCACATCAGCTACTGTTTGAATTTTGCTAATTGGATTGGTCCGGTAAAAAGATTCAGAAAACTCCACACAGATCCCCTCCTTTTGAGCTGCTTGAAGAAAAGAGGCCATCCCGTTGTTGCCATAGTCTGAATCAGAGCAGATAGTGCCGATCCACGTCCAGCCAAAGTGTTTTACCAGCTTGGCCAGGGCTTCGGCCTGAAATGCATCACTGGGAATTGTTCTGAAGAAATTTGGAAACTGCTGCTTATCAGAAAGACAAGCACATGTGGCATAGTGACTGACCTAAAGAAAAACATGACAGTTGTCAATTATCTTATAAAATGCAAAATAAATACATAAAACAAAATAAAGTAAATTACTTGAGGAATGTTAAAGGGCCCTATGATCCGAGAAATGCTGATAGATGGTGTGGATCCAGACTCAGCAACAAGAGCCGCCATCATGCCAGACTGGGCGCACTTATTGTCTTTGTAGAAGACATTGTCTTCCCCGTTAGAAAGCTGAAAGGCCTTGTACATGGCCACAGGCACTGCACCACATGAGTCATGGATCTGATAACCAAGCTTGATGCCAGGCAGCAGCTCTGTGCTGTTGTTTATCTCCTCAATGGCAAAGATCATTGCACGAGAGAAGCGCAGTTCACGAGCATCAATGCTGCATATGCACACACACATACAGACAAAAAAGGTATTTCCAAAGAGTTCAATTAAAAAAAATTGACAAGTCCAAATCCTTCAGATTTTTGGAGATACCATTAAAAAATCTTAACAAAAGAAAAAATGTATATTTATCATGATATAAGAACTTTTACTGACACCACATATGCAATAATTCAGAGAACACAAAAAACACATTCAAACACATTTTCTTGACTTACTAACCTCCCTGTGCACTTTGGTGGCTCAGGCACTGCAGTGTAAGGATAAATCTCTGTGTGCATCTTATAGTGAATGGTGAACATACCACCTAAAACAAAGTCACCATCCTTTGAGAACACCGGTGAGCCTGCAGTGCCCAGCAGGTTACATTTCACTGATGAAGCATTAGTACTAGCGGTAATCCCAGATCCAGAAAAGTCAGTCCTTTGCTGAAAGCCAGTTAGAAGCCTACCCAATACACAAACTACATTTATCTCAAACAAAGCCACAGCCAATAAGAAGAGCATACAGAGTGCAGAGATCTCCATCACTCAGATGTCTGGATGATGATGGGTGCAAGTCTGCTCCAAAACGTTTATATACCTGTGTGGATTTTTTTTTCATAATCCATTGATAGGTCACACCCCTCACATAGCAGAATGCTGACTTCATCGTTTGGCAAAGCTGGTCACAGATTTTTTTCTGTGGCCAGCTCCAAAGCTTATTCAAATTCAAAAACATCTGAACATAGTGGATATATTACAGTTGTTCTTGGAGATAGTAGTCTTCAGGTAAACTCAGACAACAATGATGGAACTTGGAGATGTAGGATACTCCCACTTGAGCCTGGGAGCTCCGCTGCCCAGGGTTCGTCAAAGCAAGCAAGCACTGCCATCCAGGGGTCAGCAGACCTAGCAGGGTCGCGCACAGGCTGCCGGTGCTGGGGCAGTGGAGCCAGTGTAGGCAAAAACAGGTGGGAATTATGGACGAACCCACTCGGGACCCACATTTTCTGCCTACTTTTAAACCATGTGGGGCCCACTTGGCCTTGCTTGCAGGGCTTCAGCACACATACGTGTAAACCCCCTTACGGGTTCAAGTGACTAAATAAAAAAGAAATGTCATATTTTTGGTTTAAAGTGTTGCACTTTGCCATAGCTATAGTTAGAATAAATGATTCGGAAAATATCTCCTTTACTTTAGAGATTTAGATCAACAGCATCTTTTTTTTACTTTTTTTACTAATTATAAGTTTTTGATCACAAACTTACATTATCTCAAATGCACTTTTTGCTCGGGATGATATCTGCTGGATTACAAAAGCATTTAACCTTGTTTGCAATGTGATAGAACAAGGAAACCTTAGTTCTTCAATAAAGTACAGTAACATAAATAGTGAACTTCCACAGTGTACCTTTCCCACTAAATTCACATAATTGTCAGGAATGCTTAAGTAGTTTGGCACGCTATTTTGTAATTTCTATGCCATTTGTGCAGCCGTGGTGCAGCAGTAGGGCGGTCGACCTTTGATTGGAAGAGGAGGTTTGATTCCTACATTGCTTGCCCATGTGTCGAAATATCCTTGGATAAGATACTTAACCCCATTTTACCTCTGGTGAAAGGTTGCCACCAGTGTTCAGCAGTGGAGACACCATTCGTGTGTGAATGTGTGTGTGAATGGGACTGTAATATGTAATGGACCTTTGAGGAGGGTATAAAAGTGCTGTAAAAGTATACGCCATTTACTATTTGTTGAACATATAACTAATCAATGGGCTAAATAAAGACGATGACCAATGGGATAGTTGAGACACCAAGTAAGTGTGATATCCATACAAAAAAAAAAAAAAAACAGTAGAGATGGACATGCCAAAGTGCAAAACCTCTGAAAAAGATTTCAGATTAGAGTGAAGAAACATATAAAAGCAAAAAAATGTTCTTGTTTGAATTATTGCATCATTTCACAGCTCTGAAGAACACAAAGCACATCTAATACAGTCATTGAACTGAGTGTAAAAACTGTACTAGAAAAAGATCACAAATATCAATGTGTTCATCCTATCGTTTTGAGATCTGCATCTACATCATTAACTTGGCCCTCCATTTGCTCTCTGATTGGAAAAGACTAGAAAATATTAAATATCTTCATAACTATAGGGTATATAGTCATGGCCTTGGTCTGAAACTAAAAGGTTGTAACAAACCAATGTTTTATTATTGTGTCCTCCTCAGTTTACAATAACAGTTTACAGGAAAAATCATGATCTTGATATCTTAGTCAAAACAAAACGACCAAAAAAAAAAAAAAGGGAACATGTTAATGACTTGTTTTCGTCATGGACTGAAAATTATGCCCTCCTCCCATCATGATGGTACTGTGTATATAGAGCCTTTTTGTCAAGACAAAGGGCAGTGGTGTAGGGAGGAGACGCAGACATGGGGACATTTCTCTTCCTGTCTATCTGTACTTTCTTTGTCTGCCTTTCCTGCTGTTTCTCTTCAGGCTCATCAAGTATTGACTTGTCTTGTAAATTGGGTAGACAGTTTCATCTGAACGGTCTGCATATGTCTGGTGATGTGATTCTGGGTGGACTGTTTGAAGTTCACTTCACCTCAGTCTTCCCTGAGCTAACGTTTACCTCTGAGCCAACTAAGATCACCTGTCAGGGGTAAGTGCTCTTTCAATGTTTACATCTCACTCAGGCCATGTCTTTTTCTGGTGATTGATGGTAAAATCTTCTTTGACAGGTTTGACCCTTTGGGGTTCAGGCATGCCATGACCATGGCTTTTGCTATCCATGAGATCAACGAAAATCCCAACTTGCTACCCAATTTGACTTTGGGTTACAGTCTTTATGACAACTGTGCTACACTTGTGGTTGGATTCAGTGCTGCTATGTCACTTTTCAACGGTCAAGATGAGGAATTCTTACTTCAGGAAGACTGTTCAGGCAGACCACCAGTTCTCGGGATAGTGGGTGACCCATTCTCAACCTTTACTATAGCCGCATCTGATGTAATAAGTTTATTCAGACTACCAATGGTAAGTTTTATCTTCTTTTTGCAAGTAAAAGTACACAGCATTCATATCAGAATTGCTTAAACAGAAATGTTATGTTGCAATGTTTTCTAGGTAAGTTACTATGCAACATGTTTGTGCCTCAGTGACCGCAAGAGATTTCCATCTTTCTTTAGAACAATACCAAGCGATGCTTTCCAGGTAAAGTTTTGCTTCAGAAATTATTTTGTGAACCTTTACCACCATACAAGTAGAAAATGAATTTGAACTGCAGCACACTACACTTGTTTTTAGTACAAACACATGTTTACTATTTTATTCTGCCCAAATTGTTATCTGTCCGCTTTTTTTTCATTTAGGTTCATGCCATGTTACAGATTTTGAAGCGTTTTGGCTGGACATGGGTAGGGCTGTTGTTCAGTGATGATGATTATGGACACCACGTAGCCCAGTCCTTCCAGTCTGAGTTGCATCATTCTATTGGAGGTTGTTTGGCCTATTTAGAGATGCTGCCCTGGGGAGAAAATCCAGTTGAGCTGAAAAGGATTGTGGGATTGATGAAGAAATCAACAGCTCGTGTTGTCATTGTTTTTGCTCATCAAATACACATGATTCATCTTTTGGAAGAGGTAAATCTGAATGACTGAAGTAAGAAAGGGCTTTATTGTGAACATCATGTCTCTGGAAAGATGGTTCAGCAACATTTGAATATGTGTTTCATTTTGGAAATGATGCAAAAAAACAGGTGGTGAATCAGAATGTGACAGGTCTGCAGTGGATGGCCAGTGAAGCCTGGACATCAGCAAATGTATTTGAAACACATCGATTCATGCCATACCTAGGAGGTACGTTGGGTATCGCCATCCGTCGAGGAGAAATTCCTGGACTCAGAGACTTTCTCTTACAAATACGTCCACATGGCACAATTGACAGTGAAAACAGCATGGTAAGAATGTCAAATTAATGTACATGTCACTAAAGACGTGTTTTGATATATTGTAATGTATGCTCATAGTCTACTTTGGAAATTGTGTCAGGTTAAGCAGTTCTGGGAGCATACATTTCAGTGTCGATTTGCACCACCTCCAGTAGAATGGATGGAAGCTGGTGGGGCCCTGTGCACTGGAGAAGAAGATCTACAGACTGTAGAGACAGCGTTTCTGGATGTCTCAAATCTTAGACCTGAGTATAATATTTACAAAGCTGTGTATGCACTGGTGTATGCTCTTGATGAGATGCTGCGGTGTGAGCCAGGAAGAGGACCTTTTAGTGAACACAGCTGTGCCTCTTTGCAACAATTGGAGCCTTGGCAGGTTTGATCTCAAATTACGCCCCCACACACTCTTTAAATACTATTCTTTGTATTGTACTGATCATCTGCGTTATCCTTTCTAAGCACTCATAGGAAATGAGTTGGCAGAATTTTGCTTTTATTTTACTTAATCCAAATGTTTGTACTTTTAGTTTCATTATGTTTTTTTTTTTTTTTTTGTCTTTGTAGCTTATGTATTACTTGGAAAAGGTCAACTTCACAACTTCTTTTGGTGACCAAGTGTCTTTTGACAAAAATGGTGATGCTTTACCAATATATGATGTCATGAACTGGGTGTGGCTCCCTGATGGAAAAATAGAGGTTCAGAATGTTGGGTTTTTTAAAAAGACAACCTTGAATGGTGAAGAACTTGTAATCGATCAAGATAAGATCTTCTGGAACTTTAATAAGGTTACATTATTTGTTTATGACAGCCTTGTTTTCTGTAAAAGAAGACAAAATCTCTTCTGAAATGTGTTCATTTCTTTTTTGTCAGCAGCTGCCACAGTCAGTGTGCAGTGAAAGCTGTCCTCCAGGTACCCGTATAGTGAGAAGGAAGGGGCAACCTTTGTGCTGTTTTGATTGTGTCCCATGTTCTGAAGGAAAAATCAGCAATCAGACAGGTGAGTTCCCTTATCAATATGTTTGGACTGTAATAATCCTAATGGTGTGTGTAAGGTTGGGTCTCCTTGAAGGTAAACTTTAATAAATCATACTGATTTGTTTTCAAAGTTACAGTATTTCTTTTTTCTTTTCTTTTTTAGACTCTGTTGAGTGCCTCACTTGTCCAGAAGACTTCTGGTCCAGCAGACAAAATGACCACTGTGTTCCTAAGAAAATAGAGTTCCTCTCCTACCATGAGCCTCTTGGTATATGCTTGACAGCTGCCTCATTGCTGGGCACATTCATCTGCAGCATTGTTTTTGCCATCTTCACTTATCACCGCAGCACACCTGTAGTGCGTGCCAACAATTCTGAACTGAGCTTCCTCATTTTGGTGTCGCTGAAGTTATGTTTTCTGTGTTCCCTACTGTTCATTGGACAACCCCAACTGTGGACATGCCAGCTTAGACATGCAGTGTTTGGGATCAGCTTTGTGCTGTGTGTCTCATGTATCCTGGTTAAAACCATGGTAGTTCTGGCTGTGTTCAAGTCGTCAAAGCCAGGAGGCGGAGCCAACCTCAAATGGTTTGGTAGTGTTCAGCAGAGAGGAACGGTTTTGGGTCTCACTTGTGTTCAGGCAATAGTTTGCACTGTTTGGATCATCTCTGCCTCACCAACACCTTATGCAAACACTAGATATCACAACGACAAGATCATTTATGAGTGTGTTGTTGGGTCCACAACTGGTTTTGCAGTCCTACTGGGCTACATAAGCCTACTGGCTATCATAAGTTTTCTGCTTGCATTTCTGGCTAGGAATCTTCCAGACAACTTCAATGAAGCCAAATTCATCACTTTTAGTATGCTGATATTTTGTGCTGTGTGGGTGGCCTTTGTTCCTGCCTATGTTAACTCTCCAGGAAAATACGCTGATGCAGTGGAGGTGTTTGCTATTTTGGCCTCTAGTTTTGGCCTCCTGGTGGCGCTATTTGGACCTAAATGCTACATTATCCTATTGAAGCCAGAAAAGAATACAAGGAAAGCTATAATGGGCAGAGACATAAAAAGGTAAAATACATAATCAATTACATATCTAGAAAAATAATTTACTCACGTTTTGGTTCAAAAAAGTATCATGATGTATAATCCTGCTTTGGAAAGTAAAATGGTCTTGTAGGTTATGATTAATAAGATGATCAATCTTCTTTTTTAAACTATCATTGTTTTAATGATCATACATTGAAATTGTAAATTTATTTACCAACAATTATCTACTTTTTTCATATATTTAATGGATTTTTCAAAAAATGTTCTGGTCCAGGCATTCAACACAAAGACCAGTGGATGACCACAGATATGTATCCTTACTCCTGTTTAGGAGATTTTATTGTACTTTATGCTTGCTTTCTCCTCCTTCAGGCAGCTTTTGTCTTGTGTGTTAATATGTGAAAAAAATGAAGAATATATTAAAATACCCCAACATTATAAGCTGTACATAAAGACAGAAATACCATTATTACAATCTATAAAGAAATTTTCTGGAACTGTACCATTTAAAAAGAAGGTTGTTCCATGTTTCAAATCTTAAGTCTGGTTGTGTTAGAAAATTGTTGTCCATTACGCTACTCAACACACCAAAGAATTTGAAGAATTGCCATTTGAAGCAGGTCCCTGGCAATTTTATTTGTAACTGATCACTTGCATTGTTGCATAACTGAAATCTAAAAGAACTTTTTTTATTTGCAATAAGTATGTCATAAAACCTATTTTGATTATTGTCAAATCAGATGACTTCACACCCTTCAGTCTTGTGGAGTGTGTGCTGGGAGAAAGAAGTAACACTTTGAAATTAAACCATGAAAAAAGAAAAGTCTGTCTAGTTTTCTGTTTTTGTTTCTTGCATTGTATCACAAGAGAAACTTCCCCTTGGAGTCAGCACGGGTCAGAACTTGCTGGCTGCCTGCCAAACCTAACATGTCAGGTTGTTTTTTGTTTTGTTTTTTTTTGTCATCTTCCTCCAGTCACCGAAATAAAAGACTGCAATGTCATTTTAACCCTCTCAGTTTCTAAACTATTCTTTATGTCACATATTTTCTCCCTCTTCTCTGGATCAGGGACTTCAAAAAAGTATATATACTGTTTACAGGAAAACAAACATAATGAAGAACATAAGAAATCTCTGAAACTTATAAGTCATCTTTTATACAATTAATATTGATGTTACATCCTGCTGCTGCAGCCTTCTTTTCCATCCAGTTCCCTTCAGCTCACCTGGCAGGTGTGGCCAATGTGCCTTGATTGGCAGGTGGTGTCCATTTAAGCCAGAGGCGGCCACACCAAGCCAGGCAGGGAGCAGAGCAGCAGGCTGGGTGGTGGTCTGTGTGGTGTTAGTTTGGGTGGTGATGGAGTGTGTGTGGTGATTGGTTTTTTTGACATTTGTCTCCTTTTTTTCTCAGCAATCTTAGATTGCTGGGTTTTGTTATGTTAGTTTGGGGTTGGGCCTTGGTAGTTCTGATTTGCGGGCTTTCTTTAATTTGTGTTCATTAGGTAGTTTTCTTAGGCAGCCCTTAGCAGGGAGCTGCTGACTCCGACGGTTGTCATGGCTGGGTCAGCAGTCTCCCTGACTTCTTTTTCTTTTGGCCAAGGTTCCAACTCCATTTTGGTTTGTTCTTTTAACCTTAACCACCAAATTTCTCTGCTTTATTTCAGGACACAGGTTTCTGTTTATTTTAATACACCAACATAAAAGGAACACAGTTTATTAAAATGTACTTTGTTTGGGGTACATTTCTTTGTGCCTTGTGCTGACACTGTTTAACCATCAGAACTGTGCCAGTACTTCGTTTGGGGTATGTGTGTGTGTAGACCTTGTACTGACATGTTTAAGTTTTGGGGATTTATCCTTATTTGACCAGTGGACTTCTTTTTGTTGGGTAATACTTGTTTGGGGGTCTGTCTCTTTGCAGACTGTATTGCCTTCATTTTCTGCCCTGGTTTTGCTGTGCACATTTTCTTTTGGACACCAGCGTATGGTTTATTTTTGTAGTTTGCTGCCCCTGCCTCACTCACTCACCTTTTGTGTAAATCTCTTTTTTTTGTGTGTGTGTGTGTGTGTA
>NC_050524.1:13597510-13638718 GCF_002922805.2 Oryzias melastigma | reverse complement strand
ATTGGACAGTAGAGTAGTGCAGTTCAGCCTTGGCTGTAATGAGCATCCATGGTGTCCCCCTCGGGCCTTACTTGGGACAGGACAGCACCACTACCCACATTGCTGGCACCTGTGTAAAGCAAAAAGGCAAGAGTGAGGTCAAGCAGAAACAGAACAGGTACTTTAGTCAAAGCTTTCCGCTGCTGAACAAACGCTGCCTGACATTCATTGGTCCACTCAAAGTTTTGCCCTTCTTGAGCAGGCAGAATAAGGGTCCAGCTATACATGAGAACCCTTAAACAAAAAAACTTCCTATGGTAAAAGTCCATTTAACCTTTTAAGTTCTTTGCTGACCTGGTTGTAGACCATTCTTGGATCACTTTAAACTTATGGTTCAGTGTGGTGACCCCAACCCCAGTAGTTCCCAGAAAAGGGTTCTTCTACCACACAAACCCACACTTTTGCGGGTGTAGTTTCAGGCCTGCAGCTTCCTCTCCCCCCATAAACTTGCTTACTGGCCCAGGAAAAGCCATGGCCGAGGATGTCATCCAGGTACAATACACAGTCTGTGTGGGGTATTTGTATTAAAATCTTGTCTTGGCTTTTTGGGGTTTTGCTTCGAGAGTCAGGGGTATCTGATAGTACTGAACAGGTCCAGACCGTAAAGCATCTCATCAATGTCTGGGAAGGGGTATGAGTTCTTCCAACTCATTTTGCTCATTTGGCTCCAAAGTCCATGAAGATGCACTATTTTTGTTTCTCACCATGATGACTACTGACGCAACTGGAATTGTGGAGGGCTCAACAAGGCCTGTCTGTTGCATCTCCTGCAACAGACTTTATGGTCTGGTTCTGATAGGTGGTGTCAATGTCATGTTTGATTAGGTCTGTCTGGCCCATATCATTTTATTGATACAGAGGAACAGTCTCTGAAATCTGGCAGAAGACTCTTCAGCATGTCTATCAGAAGATACAAGGGTCTCCCATATAGTATTAATAACTAGGGGTGTTAGAAAATATTGATTCAGTGAAATATCACGATACTTCATTTGGTCATACTTGGATTGATTTAAAATGCTGCCGAGATTATATTTACATAGGTATTCATGAGCTGACATGTAGTTCAATGTCTTATTTTTGTGATCCTAATAAACCCCAACCACTATTTGGCAGCATAACATACTGAGCGTCTTTGAACAACCTCTTTGAAGATCTTGCGAGAACCATTATGTGATAGATGTGAACCCGATGTGAACTCATGAGTCTCACAATAATATATGTGAAAGGTTTATTATTATTCAAAGAAACTTTTCTTAGTCAATTAAAAAATAGCTTTGTATTGTCTCTGGTACTGTCTCGGGACATAGTGGGATATGTGTCGTATTGTTACCCATGTATCGCGATACGTATCGTTTCACCAGACTCGTGCTAATACACACCCCAATTAATAACACAGTCCGAAATGGGGGCCAATAAACAATCTTCCACATCATAACCCACACAGGCCTATTCACTTACTGCCTCCTCACCTCTAAGATCACCATAGCATCCCCCTGCCCGGTAGTCCATTCTCCAATAACAGTCTGCAGCTTGACAACAGTAGGAGTTATGGCTGTATGATTTCTCACCACAGCAGTGGTCACCAATGTTGCAGACAAATCCAGTGTCCACAAGGGCTGAGTATGAGGCTCCAATGAGACTCAATGCAGCAGTCACTAACCCAGGTTCGGCCCAAAGTCACATCTCTCCGATTGGTCATCTTTATCTCCCACATGGTCAGGATTCTGTCACTCCAGGCCTAGCCAAGAGTTTGTGTCTGGTACCTCATTTAGACGCTGAGACATGTTGCCGTTTATTATTTTTGTTTTCTTTATTGGTTACTGTAGACCGTAGCCAATGCTGTATAGTTCATCCAAGCACACTCTGCAACAGAACATTACAAAAAATTGTATTACCACCCCCAAACAATGACCAGTTCCCACCCATCTTTCCCAAATACCTGACCTCATGATCTAAACTTTGACAACTGGCTAAATAACAGACCTTGGAGCTCATGCTACTAAGTTCCTAATGCTACATTTTGATATTTACAGTGATTGTAATAAGTAGGAAAACAGTACAAGGACAAAATTGCAAATATCAATGCATTTATCTAATCATTCTGTAATGTTTCCTCTTTTTATCACTTAGAGCTTTTTTCTCTCTTGTAGGAAAAGACTGGATAGATACCTTTACAACTATGAGGGAAGTTAGTATTGCTTTGGTCATAAATTTACCAAATCTAACAAACTAATGTTTTTTTAGTGTGTCCAGATTACATCAAAAGTTTACAGGAAGAATTATAATCTGATATCTTAGTCAAGAATATACAGATAAAAGATAAAAACAGGAAAAAAAACTAACATGTTAATGACTTGTTTTCGTCATGAGCTGAAAATTATGCCCTCCTCCCATCATGATGGTACTGTGTATATAGAGCCTTTTTGTAAAGACAAAGGGCAGTGGTGTAGGGAGGAGATGCAGACATGGGGACATTTCTCTTCCTGTCCATCTGTACTTTCTTGGTATGCCTTTCCTGCTGTTTCTCTTCAGACTCATCAAGTAATGACTTGTCTTGTAAATTGGGTAGACAGTTTCATCTGAACGGTCTGCATATGCCTGGTGATTTGATTCTGGGTGGACTGTTTGAAGTTCACTTCACCTCAGTCTTCCCTGAGCTAACGTTTACCTCTGAGCCAACTAAGATCACCTGTCAGGGGTAAGTGCTCTTTTTGCTGAGCAAATGATCCTCATCCCAATTATGCCATGTCTTTTTAAGTGATTGATGGTAACAATTTATTTGCTAGGTTTGACCCTTCAGCCTTCAGGCATGCCATGACCATGGCTTTTGCTATCCATGAGATCAACGAAAATCCCAACTTGCTGCCCAATTTGACTTTGGGTTACAGTCTTTATGACAACTGTGCTACACTTGTGGTTGGATTCAGTGCTGCTATGTCACTTTTCAACGGTCAAGATGAGGAATTCTTGCTTCAGGAAAACTGTTCAGGCAGACCTCCAGTTCTGGGGATAGTGGGCGACACCTTCTCCACATTTACAATTGCCACATCTGATGTAATAAGTTTATTCAGATTACCAATTGTAAGTTTTCTCTTCTTTTACTTTTCACTTTCCTTTTTTGGAAGTAAAAGTTCGAAGCATCTATTTCAGAATTGCTGAAACAGTAATTTTATATCACAATATGTTTTAGGTAAGTTACTATGCAACATGTCTGTGCCTCAGTGACCGCAGGAGATTTCCATCTTTCTTTAGAACAATACCAAGTGATGGTTTCCAGGTAAGTTTATTTTAAATTTTACTTTCAAAACCCTTTAATACATCAAATGTGATAATTTGAAGCACAGCGCTTCAAAGTTTTACGGTAAACATGTTAAAAAGTTATTCTGCCCAAATTGTTATCTGTCTGCTTTGCTTCCATTTAGGTTCATGCCATGTTACAGATTTTGAAGCGTTTTGGCTGGACATGGGTAGGGCTGTTGATCAGTGATGATGATTATGGACACCACGTAGCCCAGTCCTTCCAGTCTGAGTTACATCATTCTATTGGAGGTTGTTTGGCCTATTTAGAGATGCTGCCCTGGGGAGAACATCCAGTCGAGGTGAAAAGGATTGTGGGATTGATGAAGAAATCAACAGCTCGTGTTGTCATTGTTTTTGCTCATCAAATACACATGATTCAGCTTATGGAAGAGGTAAATGTGTCTAACTGAAGTAAGACAACAACTAGATATGGGATTTATTGTACAAGTCATTTCTTCCTCAGCAATATTTGATCAAGGGGTGTACATTATTGATCTTATCTATTATTTATCTTATTATTTATCTATAACTATTGTCACCTTCTGAAATATAAAATAGGAGTCCAACTATGTATTTGTATGAACTTATTTATTTTGAAATCAGCTAAAAATACATCATACATTGCTCTCAGTGTCCCAGTAAGCAGCACATGCCAATCGCTGCTGTGACCGTCTCCTGTGTGTGACCTTGAAATTCAACAAAATTAACCAAAGACAATGTCATAACACCACCACCATTATCTATTGTTAGAGCACTCTGGACCTGATGCCTTGTTTTTTTCTTAACTCTTTGAGTAAAAAAAAAAATAACCTTCAGTGGTATAAAAGTAAAAGTCTAAAAGAAGTAAAAGTCGGTTATAATCAAAACTTTGTACACCCACTTTTTCAGATGGATTTTGGTCTTTAACTGTGCAATAATGTCAGAAATTTAAATAAAATACATTAAATTAGGCATTTCACAGCAATTATTAAATTAGATTTAAAATAGAGTAGTTGGATTAACTCCAAGTCATACATTAATAATTGCACAAAAGAGTTTTTCACATGCAAGCACTAATTTGAGCATATGTTTCACATTGGAAATTATGCAACAAACAGGTGGTGAATCAGAATGCTACAGGTCTGCAGTGGATGGCCAGTGAAGCCTGGACATCAGCAAATGTGCTTCAAACACCTCGATTCATGCCATACCTAAGAGGTACGTTGGGTATCGCCATCCGTCGAGGAGAAATTCCTGGACTCAGAGACTTTCTCCTACAAATACGTCCACATGGCACAATTGACAGTGAAAACAGCATGGTAAGAATGTCAAATTATTGTACATGTCACTAAAGAGGTGTTTTGATATATTGTAATGTATGCTCATAGTCTGCTTTGGAAATTGTGTCAGGTTAAGCAGTTCTGGGAGCATACATTTCAGTGTCGATTTGCACCACCTCCAGTAGAATGGATGGAAGCTGGTGGGGCCCTGTGCACTGGAGAAGAAGATCTACAGACTGTAGAGACAGCGTTTCTGGATGTCTCAAATCTTAGACCTGAGTATAATATTTACAAAGCTGTGTATGCACTGGTGTATGCTCTTGATGAGATGCTGCAGTGTGAGCCAGGAAGAGGACCTTTCAGTGAACACGGCTGTGCTTCTTTACAACAATTGGAGCCTTGGCAGGTTTGATCTCAAATTACGCCCCCACACACTCTGAAAGTACTATTCTTTGTAATGTTCTGATCATCTGCTGTATCCTCTCTAAGCACTCTTTGGAAGTGGTAGTAGTTTGAGTAGTTGCTTAGCTCTCACATGTTAATACCTTGTGATTTCATTGAAATTGACATTTTAAGCTGTGCAGATCTCATTTGTTTAATTGTTTTTTAAGATGTTTTTGTCTGTTTTTGTAGCTTATGTATTACTTGGAAAAGGTCAACTTCACAACTTCTTTTGGTGACCAAGTGTCTTTTGACAAAAATGGTGATGCTTTACCAATATATGATGTCATGAACTGGGTGTGGCTCCCTGATGGAAAAATAGAAGTTAGGAATGTAGGGGTTGTCAAGAAGACAACCCTGAATACAGAAGAACTTACAATCAATGAAGAAAAGATATTCTGGAATTTCAAGGAGGTCACATATTTTTTTTTCATGTTTCAATCATGTTTGCTGTAAAAGAAGACAAAATCTCTTCTGAGATGTGGTCATGTCTTTTTGTCAGCAGCTGCCACAGTCAGTGTGCAGTGAAAGCTGTCCTCCAGGTACCCGTATGGTGAGAAGGAAGGGGCAACCTTTGTGCTGTTTTGATTGTGTCCCATGTTCTGAAGGAAAAATCAGCAATCAGACAGGTGAGTTCCCTTATCAATATGTTTGGACTGTAATAATCCTAATGGTGTGTGTAAGGTTGGGTCTCCTTGAAGGTAAACTTTAATAAATCATACTGATTTGTTTTCAAAGCTACAGTATTTCTTTTTTTCTTTTTTAGACTCTGTTGAGTGCCTCACTTGTCCAGAAGACTTTTGGTCCAGCAGACAAAATGACCACTGTGTTCCTAAGAAAATAGAGTTCCTCTCCTACCATGAGCCTCTTGGTATATGCTTGACAGCTGCCTCATTGCTGGGCACATTCATCTGCAGCATTGTTTTTGCCATCTTCACTTATCACCGCAGCACACCTGTAGTGCGTGCCAACAATTCTGAACTGAGCTTCCTCATTTTGGTGTCGCTGAAGTTATGTTTTCTGTGTTCCCTACTGTTCATTGGACAACCCCAACTGTGGACATGCCAGCTTAGACATGCAGTGTTTGGGATCAGCTTTGTGCTGTGTGTCTCATGTATCCTGGTTAAAACCATGGTAGTTCTGGCTGTGTTCAAGTCGTCAAAGCCAGGAGGCGGAGCCAACCTCAAATGGTTTGGTAGTGTTCAGCAGAGAGGAACGGTTTTAGGTCTCACTTGTGTTCAGGCAATAGTTTGCACTGTTTGGATCATCTCTGCCTCACCAACTCCTTATGCAAACACTAGATATCACAACGACAAGATCATTTATGAGTGTGTTGTTGGGTCCACAATTGGTTTTGCAGTCCTACTGGGCTACATAAGCCTACTGGCTATCATAAGTTTTCTGCTTGCATTTCTGGCTAGGAATCTTCCAGACAACTTCAATGAAGCCAAATTCATCACTTTTAGTATGCTGATATTTTGTGCTGTGTGGGTGGCCTTTGTTCCTGCCTATGTTAACTCTCCAGGAAAATACGCTGATGCAGTGGAGGTGTTTGCTATTTTGGCCTCCAGTTTTGGCCTCCTGGTGGCGCTGTTTGGACCTAAATGCTACATTATCCTACTGAAGCCAGAAAAGAATACACGGAAGGCTATAATGGGCAGAGACATAAAAAGGTAGAATAAATAATCACTTACATATCTAGCAAATAATTTACTTGCGCTTTGGTTCAAAAAAGTATCATGATGTATACATAATCCTGCTTTGGAAAGTAAAATGGTCTTGTAGGTTATGATTAATAAGATGATCAATCTTCTTTTTTAAACTATCATTGCTTTTAATGATCATACATTGAAATTGTAAATTTATTTACCAACAATTATCTACTTTTTTCATATATTTAATGGATTTTTCAAAAAATTTTCTGGTCCAGGCATTCAACACAAAGACCAGTGGATGACCACAGATATGTATATCCTTATTCCTGTTTAGGAGATTTTAATGTACTTTATGCTTGCTTTCTCCTCCTGCAGGCAGCTTTTGTCTTGTTTGTTAATATGTGAAAAAAATGAAGAATATATTAAAATACCCCAACATTATAAGCTGTACATAAAGATAGAAATATCATTATTGCAATCTCTAAAGATTTTTTCTGGAATTGTACCATTTAAAAAGAGGGTTGTTCAAAGTTTCAAATCTTAAGTCTGGTTGTGTTAGAAAATTTTTGTCCATTACGCTACTCAACACATCAAAGAATTTGAAGAATTGCCACCTGAAGCAGGTCCCTGGCAAGTTTATTTGTAACTGATCACTTGCATCGTTGCATAGCTGAAATCAAAAATAACTTTTTTTATTTGCAATAAGTATGTCATAAAACCTATTTTGATTATTGTCAAATCAGATGACTTCACACCCTTCAGTCTTGTGGAGTGTGTGTTGGGAGATAGAAGTAACACTTTAAAATTAAACATTGAAAAAAGAAAAGTCTGTCTAATTTTCTGCTTTTGTTTCTTGCATCGTACCACAAGAGAAATAACTTCCCCTTGGAGTCAACATGGGTTAGACTATTCTTGGATCACTTTAACCTTGTGGTTCAGTGTGATGACCCCAATCCCAGTAGTTCCGAGAAAAGGGTTCTTCTACCACACAAACCCACACTTTTGCGGGTGTAGTTTCAGGCCTGCAGCTTCCTCTCACCCCATAAACTTGCTTTCTGGCCCAGCAAAAGCCATGGCCGAGGATGTCATCCAGGTACAATACACAGTCTGTGCAGGGAATTTGTATTAAAATCTTGTCCTTGGCTTTTTTGGGTTTTGCTTTGGGAGTCAGGGGTATCTGATGGTACTGAACAGGTCCAGACCGTAAAGCATCTCATCAATGTCTGGGAGGGGTATGAGTTCTTCCAACTCATTTTGCTAAGGGCTCCAAAGTCCATGAAGATGCACTATTTTTGTTTCTCACCATGATGACTACTGACGCAACTGGAATTGTGGAGGGCTCAACAAGGCCTGTCTGTTGCATCTCCTGCAACAGACTTTATGGTCTTGTTCTGATAGGTGGTGTCAATGTCATGTTTGATTAGGTCTGTCTGGCCCATATCATTTTATTGATACAGAAGAACAGTCTCTGAAATCTGGCAGAAGACTCTTCAGCATGTCCAACAGAAGATACAAGGGTCTCCCTTCTAGTATTAATACTTCATTTGGTCATACTTGATTTAAAATGCTGCAGAGATTATATTTAAATAGTTAATCATAAGCTAACATGTAGTTCAGTGTCTTATTTTTGTGATCCTAATAAACCCCAACCACTATTTGGCAGCATAACACACTGAGCGTCTTTGAACAACCTCTTTGAAGATCTTGCGAGAACCATTATATGATAGATGTGAAACTGAAGTGAACTCATGAGTCTCACAATAATATTTGTGAAAGGTGTATTAATATTCAAAGAAACTTTTCTAAGTCAATTAAAAAATAGCTATGTATTGTCTCTGGTACTGTCTCGGGACATAGTGGGATATGTATCCTATTGTTACCTATGTATCGCGATACGTATCGTGTCACCAGACTCGTGCTAATACACACTCCAATTAATAACACAGTCCGAAATGGGGGCCAATAAACAATCTTCCACATCATTAACCCACACAGGCCTATTCACTTACTGCCTCCTCACCTCTAAGATCACCATAGCATCCCCCTGCCCGGTAGTCCATTCTCCAATAACAGTCTGCAGCTTGACAACAGTAGGAGTTATGGCTGTATGATTTCTCACCACAGCAATGGTCACCAATGTTGCAGACAAATCCAGTGTCCACAAGGGCTGAGTATGAGGCTCCAATGAGACTCAATGCAGCAGTCACTAACCCAGGTTCGGCCCAAAGTCACATCTCTCCGATTGGTCATCTTTATCTCCCACATGGTCAGGATTCTGTCACTCCAGGCCTAGCCAAGAATTTGTGTCTGGTACCTCATTTAGACGCTGAGACATGTTGCCGTTTATTATTTTTGTTTTCTTTATTGGTTACTGTAGACCGTAGCCAATGCTGTATAGTTTATCCAAGCACACTCTGCAACAGAACATCACAAAAAATTGTATTACCACCCCCAAACAAGGACCAGTTCCCACCCATTTTTCCCAAATACCTGACCTCAAGATCTAAACTTTGACAACTGGCTAAATAACAGACCTTGGAGCTCATGCTACTAAGTTCCTAATGCTACATTTTGATATTTACAGTGATTGTAAGAAGTAGGAAAACAGTACAAGAAAAAAATTGCAAATATCAATGCATTTATCTAATCATTCTGTAATGTTTCCTCTTTTTATCACTTAGAGCTTTTTTCTCTCTAGTTGGAAAAGACTGGAGAGATACCTTTACAACTATGAGGGAAGTTAGTATTGCTTTGGTCATAAATTTACCAAATCTAACAAACTAATGTTTTTTTTGTGTGTCCAGATTACATCAAAAGTTTACAGGAATAATTATAATCTTGATATCTTAGTCAGAATAATCAGAAAAAACATTAAACAGGAAAAAAAAACTGACATGTTAATGACTTGTTTTCGTCATGAACGGAAAGTTATGCCCTCCTCCCATCATGATGGTACTGTGTATATAGAGCCTTTTTGTAAAGACAAAGGGCAGTGGTGTAGGGAGGAGATGCAGACATGGGGACATTTCTCTACCCGTCTATCTGTACTTTCTTTGTCTGCCTTTCCTGCTGTTTCTCTTCAGGCTCATCAAGTAATGACTTGTCTTGTAAATTGGGTAGACAGTTTCATCTGAACGGTCTGCATATGTCTGGTGATTTGATTCTGGGTGGACTGTTTGAAGTTCACGTCACCTCAGTCTTCCCTGAGCTAACGTTTACCTCTGAGCCAACTAAGATCACCTGTCAGGGGTAAGTGCTCTTTAAATGTTTACATCTCACTCAGGCCATGTCTTTTTTTGGTGATTGATGGGAAAATCTTTTTTGACAGGGTTGACCCTTTGGGGTTCAGGCATGCCATGACCATGGCTTTTGCTATCCATGAGATCAACAAAAATCCCAACTTACTGCCCAATTTGACTTTGGGTTACAGTATTTATGACAACTGTGCTACACTTGTGGTTGGATTCAGTGCTGCTATGTCACTTTTCAACGGTCAAGATGAGGAATTCTTGCTTCAGGAAAACTGTTCAGGCAGACCTCCAGTTCTGGGGATAGTGGGCGACACCTTCTCCACATTTACAATTGCCACATCTGATGTAATAAGTTTATTCAGATTACCAATTGTAAGTTTTCTCTTCTTTTATTTTTCACTTTCCTTTTTTGGAAGTAAAAGTTCGAAGCATCTATTTCAGAATTGCTGAAACAGTAATTTTATATCACAATATTTTTTAGGTAAGTTACTATGCAACATGTTTGTGCCTCAGTGACCGCAGAAGATTTCCATCTTTCTTTAGAACAATACCAAGTGATGGTTTCCAGGTAAGTTTATTTTAAATTTTACTTTCAAAACCCTTTAATACATCAAATATGATCATTTGAAGCACAGTGCTCCAAATTTTTATGGTAAACATGTTAAAAAGTTATTCTGCCCAAATTGTTATCTGTCTGCTTTGCTTCCATTTAGGTTCATGCCATGTTACAGATTTTGAAGCGTTTTGGCTGGACATGGGTAGGGCTGTTGATCAGTGATGATGATTATGGACACCACGTAGCCCAGTCCTTCCAGTCTGAGTTGCATCATTCTGTTGGAGGTTGTTTGGCCTATTTAGAGATGCTGCCCTGGGGAGAACATCCAGTCGAGGTGAAAAGGATTGTGGGATTGATGAAGAAATCAACAGCTCGTGTTGTCATTGTTTTTGCTCATCAAATACACATGATTCAGCTTATGGAAGAGGTAAATGTGTCTAACTGAAGTAAGACAACAACTAGATGTGGGATTATTGTACAAGTCATTTCTTCCTCAGCAACATTTGATCAAGGGGTGTACATTATTGATCTTATCTCTTATTTATTTTATTATTTAATGAATTATTATTATTTTATTAATGGTTAATTATAAAATAAATAATTTTTAAAAATGTATTGCATTATTAGACTAGATTAGAAATGGTTTATTTCAAGCAATCAAGTTGTGTTAAGATCATTATAATTCTATAACTATTGTCACCTTCTGAAATATAAAATAGGAGTCCAACTATGTATTTGTATGAACTTATTTATTTTGAAATCAGCTAAAAATACATCATACATTGCTCTCAGTGTCCCAGTAAGCAGCACATGCCAATCGCTGCTGTGACCGTCTCCTGTGTGTGACCTTGAAATTCAACAAAATTAACCAAAGACAATGTCATAATACCACCACCATTATCTATTGTTAGAGCAGTCTGGACCTGATGCCTTGTTTTTTTCTTAACTCTTGAGTTAAAAAAAAATAAAAAACCTTCAGTGGTATAAAAGTAAAAGTCTAAAAGAAGCAAAAGTTGGTTATAATCAAAACTTTGTACACCCACTTTTTCAGATGGATTTTGGTCTTTAACTGTGCAATAATGTCAACAATTTAAATAAAATACATTCAATTAGGCATTTCACAGCAATTATTAAATTGGATTGAAAATAGAGTAGTTGGATTAATTACAAGTCATACATTAATAATTGCACAAAAGAGTTTTTCACATGCCAGCTCTAATTTGAGCATATGTTTCGTATTGGAAATGATGCAACAAACAGGTGGTGAATCAGAATGCGACAGGTCTGCAGTGGATGGCCAGTGAAGCCTGGACATCAGCAAATGTGCTTCAAACACCTCGATTCATGCCATACCTAAGAGGTACGTTGGGTATCGCCATCCGTCGAGGAGAAATTCCTGGACTCAGAGACTTTCTCCTACAAATACGTCCACATGGCACAATTGACAGTGAAAACAGCATGGTAAGAATGTCAAATTATTGTACATGTCACTAAAGAGGTGTTTTGATATATTGTAATGTATGCTCATAGTCTGCTTTGGAAATTGTGTCAGGTTAAGCAGTTCTGGGAGCATACATTTCAGTGTCGATTTGCACCACCTCCAGTAGAATGGATGGAAGCTGGTGGGGCCCTGTGCACTGGAGAAGAAGATCTACAGACTGTAGAGACAGCGTTTCTGGATGTCTCTAATCTTAGACCTGAGTATAATATTTACAAAGCTGTGTATGCACTGGTGTATGCTCTTGATGAGATGCTGCAGTGTGAGCCAGGAAGAGGACCTTTCAGTGAACACAGCTGTGCTTCTTTGCAGCAATTGGAGCCTTGGCAGGTTTGATCTCAAATTACGCCCCACACACTCTTAAAGTACTATTCTTTGTAATGTTCTGATCATCTGCTGTATCCTCTCTAAGCACTCTTTGGAAGTGGTAGTAGTTTGAGTAGTTGCTTAGCTCTCACATGTTAATACCTTGTGATTTCATTGAAATTGACATTTTAAGCTGTGCAGATCTCATTTGTTTAATTGTTTTTTAAGATGTTTTTGTCTGTTTTTGTAGCTTATGTATTACTTGGAAAAGGTCAACTTCACAACTTCTTTTGGTGACCAAGTGTCTTTTGACAAAAATGGTGATGCTTTACCAATATATGATGTCATGAACTGGGTGTGGCTCCCTGATGGAAAAATAGAAGTTAGGAATGTAGGGGTTGTCAAGAAGACAACCCTGAATGCAGAAGAACTTACAATCAATGAAGAAAAGATATTCTGGAATTTCAAGGAGGTCACATACTTTTTTTTTCATGTTTCAATCATGTTTGCTGTAAAAGAAGACAAAATCTCTTCTGAAATGTGTTCATGTCTTTTTTGTCAGCAGCTGCCACAGTCAGTGTGCAGTGAAAGCTGTCCTCCAGGTACCCGTATAGTGAGAAGGAAGGGGCAACCTTTGTGCTGTTTTGATTGTGTCCCATGTTCTGAAGGAAAGATCAGCAATCAGACAGGTGAGTTCCCTTATTTTGGACTGTAATAATCCTAATGGTGTGTGTAAGATTGCATGTCCTTGAAGGTAAACTTTAATAAATCATACTGATTTGTTTTCAAAGCTACAGTATTTCTTTTTTTCTTTTTTAGACTCTGTTGAGTGCCTCACTTGTCCTGAAGACTTCTGGTCCAGCAAACAAAATGACCACTGTGTCCCTAAGAAAATAGAGTTCCTCTCCTACCATGAGCCTCTTGGTATATGCTTGACAGCTGCCTCATTGCTGGGCACATTCATCTGCAGCATTGTTTTTGCCATCTTCACTTATCACCGCAGCACACCTGTAGTGCGTGCCAACAATTCTGAACTGAGCTTCCTCATTTTGGTGTCGCTGAAGTTATGTTTTCTGTGTTCCCTACTGTTCATTGGACAACCCCAACTGTGGACATGCCAGCTTAGACATGCAGTGTTTGGGATCAGCTTTGTGCTGTGTGTCTCATGTATCCTGGTTAAAACCATGGTAGTTCTGGCTGTGTTCAAGTCGTCAAAGCCAGGAGGCGGAGCCAACCTCAAATGGTTTGGTAGTGTTCAGCAGAGAGGAACGGTTTTAGGTCTCACTTGTGTTCAGGCAATAGTTTGCACTGTTTGGATCATCTCTGCCTCACCAACTCCTTATGCAAACACTAGATATCACAACGACAAGATCATTTATGAGTGTGTTGTTGGGTCCACAATTGGTTTTGCAGTCCTACTGGGCTACATAAGCCTACTGGCTATCACAAGTTTTCTGCTTGCATTTCTTGCTAGGAATCTTCCAGACAACTTCAATGAAGCCAAATTCATCACTTTTAGTATGCTGATATTTTGTGCTGTGTGGGTGGCCTTTGTTCCTGCCTACGTTAACTCTCCAGGAAAATACGCTGATGTAGTGGAGGTGTTTGCTATTTTGGCCTCCAGTTTTGGCCTCCTGGTGGCGCTGTTTGGACCTAAATGCTACATTATCCTATTGAAGCCAGAAAAGAATACAAGGAAAGCTATAATGGGCAGAGACATAAAAAGGTAGAATAAATGATCAATTACATATCTAGCAAATAATTTAATCAAGTTTTGTTCAAAAAGTATGAAACAATCTTTTTTTAATGACAATAAATTAATAATAAAAATAACAATTTTTTAAGCAATTATTGGTTTCGTTGATGATGATAAGTTTCATTCATTTATTTTTTTTACCAGTTATTTTCCTTTTGGGTTCATAGGGTTACTAAAGTTTGTCCCAGGTACAGTTGGGTGAAGGTGGGGCACACCCGTGTGGTATGTCAATTGTGTGGTATTTGTAAGGTCAATGTAAGTTATACACACATGACCTACAGGTGATGGTATCATACGGTGCCCTTATGCCACATTCTCGTTGCTAGTAAGACAGAAGTATCGGCTCCTAACTAACCCTAAAAAAGTATGCACTCAGAGGGAAATTAAGTGACAATAGGACATCTTTAGGATGCCCACACAAATCTGATTGTCTAATTTTCTCATTTCAACAAGTCAGGCTACACACAGGAAACCTGCAAGTAGTGCACACTTAATAAATGACAAATCCCCGAGCAGTCCATAGCATTTGGGGTGGTCAAAAAATTGTAAAATCTACCTGACATAGCTGCATCTCTCCACCTCTTCTTTAAAAATTGTTTTTGAAGATTTTCACTCAATGGGCTTACCTAGCAGTCTACAGCCTTGATATTTCGTTCAAGCTGCCTCGTACAGGTTATTTATTTATTTATTTATTTTGTATGCAAGCAGACTGTATCTAGGCATACAAGCAGTTGTAATGCTTTATCAATCCACATAGACCATTTTCTTTTTTATGTATAATCCTATACTAGAGTTTTACTTTAAATTCCACATTGTTGGTTCCTCTTGTTTTTACCCTTTAAGTCATGGTTTTTGTTTGTCACCACTGAATTAAGTTTTTTTTTTTTTGGAAATGTTTTAGATTGCTTCTTTTAAGTTCAGTCCTTGAAAGTCTGGACTCTTACATTTATGTCATTTGAACTGTAATTGTGGATTATTTTTTTATGTTAAATATACTTACCCCTACAATAACATCCTCACAATATACACTTCAGAGCCTTTTAGAGTATCTTTTTTTTAAATCATGAACTCATAGTGGTGATCAAAAAAGTTTTGTGTGTTTAAAAATTATACAGTTTCTTCTAAATTCCCCCACCAAATAGTTCACATCATTAACAGCTGAAGCAGGTCACTGCAAAGCTTTTTTTAACTGAGCACTTGCACCAATGCACAGTCATTGAAGTCTAGAACATTTTATTTTCCAAATGTCATAAAACCAAAGAAGCTCGATTACATTAGAATATCAAACAACTTTACACCCTGCAGTGCATCTGGTGTATCTATTTGTGTGTTGTGTGCTAAGGGGGCAAACGTGCATGCAAAACTTTGTATCCATTCATAATTTGTATTTTTATTTTATTTATTTAGTTATTTTTTTTCCACAAAGGCTTTTTCCTCACACGAGTGACTTAGTTTCAATAAAGGAACAACGTACCCCTCTGAAGTCATCAAAGTAATCGTATTAATTTGTCATTATCCTGTCCTGCCTCCTCATTGGTGTTCTCAAAGATTAAACAGTGACACAAAGCACACAGGAGAAATAGGAAAGTGCATAAAACCCAGTTACCTTAACCCAAGATGAGGGAAAAGGTGTGAAAGGGGGAGAGAAATTATGACAATTTTTCTGCCTACGTATTTGCTCTGGACTTTTTATTTTATTACATTATATACAGAGTTTTCTTCTCTTTTAACTTGTAATTTAAGAAAAAACTTTACTCTCAATGAAATTTACAAGCCCGGAGATGTGGTTCTGGGTGGTTTATTTGAGGTTCATTACACATCTGTCTTACCTGAACGAGCATTTACCTCAGAACCACAACAGCCCCTCTGCAAAGGGTAAGTTTCCCTTCCGTGCAGCACTTTTCTATGCTACATCTGTTAATATGCATTTCTAAAATGATTTGACTGAAACTGTATGGTGTCTTATCCACAAATACAGACTCCTCTTCATTTCAAAAGTGGTTAACTGTGCATTTTCTTGTTTTAGTTTTGACACCCTTGGATTTAGACATGCCATGACAATGGCCTTTGCTATTGATGAAATCAACAAGAATAGAAACCTGCTCCCTAATATGACTTTGGGATACAGAATTTATGACAACTGTGGAGCCTTGGTTGTTGGATTCAGTGGTGCCTTATCACTGGCCAGTGGCACTGATGACCAGTTTCAGCTTCTAGAAAACTGCTCAGGAACCCCACCAGTCCTTGGGATTGTTGGTGATCACTACTCTACTTTTTCTATTGCCATTGCTAATGTACTAGGTTTATACAAAATGCCTCTTGTAAGTTTTGACCAGTTTTATTTTCTTGTCTATGCTGAGTAAACAACTTGATTTTGCTGGACAGAATCAGCTGTCATAAGATTCCTTTACTTGTAGGTGAGTTATTTTGCAACTTGTTCCTGCCTGAGTGACCGTCAACGCTTCCCGACTTTCTTTAGAACAATTCCAAGTGATGCTTTCCAGGTAAAATACAACAAATATTCTGAGAATGATCAGTTTCAGACAACAACATTTGTGACAATCTTCTTTTTCCCTGGATCGATTTGAAACCAACCAGCATTCTCTTGTAAATGTCTATTAGTGATGATAATTTCAAAGCTTTTACTAAGTAACTTTTCACTATGTTTCTTTAAACTAGGTGCGGGCTATGGTTCAGATCCTAAAACATTTCGGTTGGACGTGGGTCGGTCTGCTAGTCAGTAACGATGACTATGGACTGCACGTTGCTCAGTCGTTCCAGTCAGACTTGGCTGGGTCTGGCGTTGGGTGTCTGGCGTACCTTGAGGTTTTGCCCTGGGATAATGACCAAAGTGAGCTCACACGGATTGTGCGTTTGATTAAAGCATCAACAGCTCGGGTGGTCATTGTGTTCGCACATGAGATCCACATGATTCAACTTATGGAAGAGGTAAATCAAAGGAATTTGAATTTTAGTTTTTGCTATTTTCGTTTCTAAAAACAGCAAAACTAGTTTTTTTTCTTTTAAATTCTTATTTTTTTCCACACTTTTCAAATGTATAACTTGAGTGTCTTGAAATATTGTGAAAAAATCTGTTGTTGATTTAGTGTGAATGCATAAACAGGCATTTGATAATTTGTTTCTTTTAATATAATTAGGCGGTTTGGATTAGAAGAGGACACTTGACATAAGCGTATGCCTTCTTGATAAAAAGTCTTGTTAAAAATGAATTGGAAACAAGTACTCACTTTAAATCTAAATAAGCTAAAAAATTAATTAATTTTAGGTGGTGAGTCAGAATGTAACAGGTCGCCAGTGGATTGCAAGTGAAACTTGGACAACTGCAGTCGTTCTCCAAGTTCCTCACCTAATGCCATACCTGAGTGGCACACTGGGTATTGCCATCCGCAGGGGGGAGATTCCAGGTCTGAGAGACTTTCTGTCACAAATCAAACCTGACAAAAACAGCAGCACCGGGAATAACCTTGTAAGAGTAAATTTGAGATCTACTATGAGTTAAAAATTTATACAAGCACTAAGATTACAACTGAATGTTTATCTCTTTTTTTAATCAGGTGAAGCAGTTTTGGGAACACACATTTAAGTGTAAATTTGATCAAGTGGGATCGGTGGAAACTGAGGAACCTTTATGCACTGGAATGGAAAGAATTGATGCTGTGCAAACCGAATTTTTGGATCTTTCCAATCTCAGGCCAGAGTACAATGTTTACAAAGCTGTGTATTCCCTGGCTCACGCCCTGCATGACATGCTGCAGTGTGAGCCAAAAAGAGGCCCTTTCAGCTGTGGCACTTTGCCCACCCTGGAGCCATGGCAGGTGGGCTATCAGCAACTATATGTGTCTTTAAAACAATTGTTGCTCCCCCAAGTTTTTGTTTCTATAGAATCCTATTAAAAAAAATAAAGATATTGACGTTTGGATTATTTTAGTTTGTTCTTTCGGTGCAGAATTACAATATATCAGTTGGGGGAAAAACATTTAACTACTTCTTGGATTCTTGGATATTTTTACATGGCATAATATATATATTTATCATTAAATATTTTTAAAAACTGCAAACAGTTTTGCTGTCTGTTGTTGCTATTGGTCTGAATTTTCATTTTAACACTTGAGTGTTTTTTTTGTCTTAAAATTGTCCAACTTGGAAGTTTTGGCACAGATCACCATTTTTTTATTTTATTTTTGTAGAGGGAGTGTTTTTATATTGGTGTGGGGGAATTATAAAAAGACTTGCATGCCAAAAAAAGTTTTAAAATCTGAACAGTTTTATTGACTTCTGATCTATATATTAAAAAAAAAACTCTTTTCCGTGGGAGACAGTTGTTGATAAAGAGAGGAAAAATGGTCAGAAATTTTTTCCAACAATTCATATTTCATCCAGCAGTAAGCTTCATGCTGTCTCTTCTCTTGTTTGCAGCTCGCTCATTATTTGCAAAAGGTCAACTTCACCACACCGTTTGGTGATCAGGTGTCGTTTGACAAGAATGGCGATGCTTTGCCGATTTATGATGTTATGAACTGGCTGTGGCTCCCAGATGGAAAAACCAAAGTTCAGAATGTTGGCGAGGTAAAGTCAGCAGTGTCCGGCGGTGAAGAACTCCATATTGATGAGGACAACATTTTCTGGAACACTGAGTCCAAACAGGTCATGACTTTTTTCCATGCTAGTCATTAATTTATTACTTATGATTGAGCACGAAAAAACTACATGTCTTTATACTTCTATTAACTCTCATATTTTCGCAGTGGGAAAAAAACTACAAAATAAGCTGGAACTTGTATCAGATAAACATGGCAAAATTGAACCATTTTTTTCACCTTGTTTTTTACAGCTCCTGCTCGTGTGTTGTCTAGACTCTAGATTTTTTTGTTCAAAATAACTACATTGTATATTAAGTCCCAACGAAATAAAATCTTATAAATACACCTTTATACTCAAAACTACAATTAAAAACAACAAACTTTGTCTGACCTTGACATTTATACCAACAACTTCAATGTTGAAAGTCCAAATATTTTGCCTTCTATGCAGCATTCATTTTTTTTAAAATGATCCTCAAATGCAAAGTCAGTAACTTAACTTTAATTATTAACCAAAGCCGGTTGCAAGTGTAACCTGCTTTTCATTTGTCCTGAAAACAATGAAAACATGAACCATCTTGCTGCACAAAAGAGATGATGACATGTAGAAAGATAAACTAAATCTATTGTCCTATTTGAAATTCTGAATAGAAAATGTCCTGCTACATTTCTTTTTTTCACATTTTATTTTTTCCTGATACATTGCAAAACCAACAACATAGCCATCCAATTCTTATTTACTTGGAAATCAAGTTTGCTGCAACTTTTTTCTTTTTGTGTGTTAAATTTACAGTAAAAAAAATGTTTTGACCCAATAAATAGTAACATTTTTATATATGGCATTACTTGAGTAAAATGTTTTGACTAGAAAGATTTTTTCAACGTCATCAAAAATGTTACTTGCGATCAAAAGTTGAAAAAAAAACAGGTTCAAGTATGACATATTTCTCTCTTTCTGCTTGTATAATTTCAAATGTTACTATTCACAAACATATATAGTATAATGTGCAGTTAAATGATTTGCATGACCGAGCACAGGCCTAAAAACTTTTTTGAAGAATGGGCTTCAGTTCCAAAAAAATAATATATTTTTTTTAAAAAGAACCACCTTCAAAGGGAAATGAGACAGGGTTATAAATGTGTTTTTGTTCTTACAGAGACCTCGGTCAGTGTGCAGTGAAAACTGTCCTCCAGGCACTCGTGTGGCCCGAAGAAAGGGGGAACCTGAATGCTGCTTTAGCTGTGTGCCGTGCTCTGAGGGAAAAGTCAGCAACAAGACAAGTAAGAGCTTCTAAAAGTTAGTAACCTCTTTAGCTTATTGTTGCAAATACTGAACACTTTCCTTCTTTCTGCTCAGACTCCTTGGAGTGCAACAATTGTCCAGAGGATTTCTGGTCCAACTCTCACCGTGACCTGTGTGTTCCAAAGAAAACAGAGTTCCTCTCCTATCACGAGCCTCTGGGTATCTGTTTGACAACCACCTCCCTCCTGGGTACATTCATCTGTGCTGTTGTCTTGGCGATCTTCACCTTTCACCGCCGTACGCCAATAGTACGAGCCAACAACTCGGAACTGAGCTTCCTGCTTTTAGTGGCTTTGAAACTTTGTTTCCTGTGCTCGCTGTTGTTCATCGGGCAACCCAGACTTTGGACGTGCCAACTGAGACATGCAGCATTTGGGATCAGCTTTGTACTTTGTGTCTCATGTATTCTGGTGAAAACCGTGGTGGTTCTAGCTGTGTTCAAAGCTTCTGAACCAGGAGGTGGAGGTAATCTGAAGTGGTTTGGACCAAAGCAGCAGAGAGGAACAGTGTTCACCCTCACCTGCATTCAAGCAGCGATCTGCACTGCTTGGCTTGTCTCTTCCTCTCCAGCTCCTCGTAAAAACACCCAGTACCACAACGACAAGATAGTTTATGAGTGTGAGGTCGGGTCTACTGTTGCATTTGCTGTAATACTAGGTTACATTGGTGTGTTGGCTATCCTGAGCTTTTTTTTAGCATTTCTGGCAAGAAATCTCCCCAACAACTTCAACGAGGCCAAGCTCATCACTTTTAGTATGCTGATCTTCTGTGCTGTGTGGATGGCCTTTGTTCCCGCCTACATAAACTCTCCAGGAAGATATGCTGATGCAGTGGAGGTGTTTGCCATCCTGGCTTCAAGTTTTGGTCTGTTGTTGGCACTGTTTGGACCTAAATGTTACATACTCCTACTAAAGCCGGAAAAGAATACAAAGAAAGCTATAATGGGTCGATGAGGACAACAGATATCCATTCAACGCTGATGGTGTAAATAGAAGCAATAATAACTTTATTCCGTCAAAAACGTCCAAGTTAGGTTTTTGTCCTTGAATCTCAATCGAATATTGTTGCAGATTAAAGAATCGACATCGTATAGACAACTGAATGTAGAGCACATGTGTCAAAGTCAAGGCCTGGGGGCTGGATCCGGCCCTCCAGATCATTTTATTTTATTATTAATGACCCTATGTTATCTTGCACTTATTTCTAACTTGCATAATTTTGAAAAAATATATTTTTATGGAGAGTAAAATATTGAAAGTTATTTAAGGTTTAAGTTGATTTCTTCTGGAATGATATTCCTGCCTGTTTTTATTTATATTTATGTAAAAAGTTCTGTTTTTAAAATTTTAATTTTACTGTGTTTCATAAATGTTTATCCTGTCCAGCCATTGAACTAAGGTATGTTTTTGGATTTTGGCCCCCTGTGTGTTTGAGTTTGACAGGAACAATGAGAACTCAATCATTCAACAAAGCATCCATTCATTTTCTAGGGATGCTGGTGCCTATCCCAACCTTACAAGCCAAACCCACAAAGCGCAACAAAATAACCAGACATAAGGATACTGAAGATGAAACTGAGAAAAAGAGGACACCACAAACCATTGAAAGACCAGTAGTTAAGGTTTACGAGTGTATTTTCCTTCTTTTCAATAGACACATCTTTCTCTTTTATCCACCTCACCTTCTCCTGGCAATCAGCTATCCAGGTGACAGCCTTCGATCCGCTGATCCACTCAAGCTGTTCCACCCCTCAGCTGGTCAAGTCTCTGAAAGAGCAAAAAAACAGAACTGAAGGAAGTGGAAAGACCTGGAGGGCCGTAACACCCAGCTACTATTGAGCAAGTGCGAGATACACCCTGGATAAGTCACCAATACCGCGCAGTCATTTCACACAGACTCACACTTAAGGACAATTTAGAATCAGCCTACAAAGCATGTTTTTGGACTGCTGGGTAAAGCCCAGGCATTTTATAAATAAGAATGCTGTTCTTAATCTGTGTGCCTGGATAATTAAAGGTTAAATAAAATAAGATAAATCAAGAAGGAAACATGCAATCTCCACACAGAAAGATCTCAGCTGGGATTCCAACTCGGCCCTCCAACAAAACAAACAAAAATATGATAAATAGAAGTTGAGTCTTAACTGTTGAACACTGAACAAACACACGTATTCGATTTATGTATAGACAGCTTTGCTCTGAGTTCTGACAGGAGTGTTTGTTAGAACGTTATGCAACAGTTCTTAAACTGATAGGTACGCTGGAACACATCTGATCTGTGTTGAATGGATTTCAAGGAACGTTTGCATTTATGGCTTTGGTTTTAAGAGATCAGAGATCAGCTGAGCTGCTCGGGGTTTAACACTAAAGTCTAACTTGTGCTGTCTATAAGGAGTCAGGAGTTAAGCTACACTGTGATCTGATGTAAGTCCCAACCACAAACTGGTTTGGGCTTTTTGTGAATGTGTGCATATGTATGTGTATGCATGCAAAACTGTTGACTAAAAATAAAAATTTGAGCAGTGTATGACGCTGTAGAGTGCAGAGGCCTGCAGCCTCCTTTTAGTAAAGATGCTATGAGTATGAATTCATGGGCTGTAGCTCCACACAGTGGAATGATGGTGAACAACAGTTGACTTCAAATCTGCTCAGAGGATCTCCACTTTAGTTTTTTGTTTTTCCCCCAGTAGATTTTGTTCAGGTTTCTAACTTCCTGAGCTTATGCCATCTGTATGCTATTTATGATCAGATCCTATCATGTCATCCTTGTTTGCTTTTTCCACAGTTGTGATTTTGACATGGTTTAGTTCAGCTAATTAGTTTTTAATTATTTATTTTAATTAATTCAATGAGTTATTTAGTTTTCCACCAAGTCTGTCTGCAGTGTCCTGCATTTTACTCCTCCACAACACAATTTCAGCACATCACCCTTTAGTTAAAAACATGTCGGGTTCACTTGGGATCAAGTTGTAGGAGTTGAGAAGTGCAGGTTTAAAACTTTAGGGTGCTGAATAAATCTTTGAGGAACTGCCCTGCGACAGACTGGCGACCTCTCTAGGGTGTTCTCCACCTTCACCCATAAGTAGCCGGGTTAAACTCCAGCAGATCTGTGACCCTGAAAGAGACAAAACGGTGAAGAAAATGAATGATTGAGGACATAAAATATTACTACATTCCTTTTAACAGGCACATGTTACAAGAGGCAAGAAGGCCCTAGCTCAAATCCTGCCTGGTTGATGTGGAGTTTGCATGTTCTCCCTGTGCATCCATGAGTTTTCTCTGGACATTCCAGCTTCCTCTTACAGTCAAAAACATGATACACTGGTGATTCTAAACTGCCCCAGGTATGAGTGTGACTGGGTGTGTGTCCCTGCAACAGATCGGCAACCTGTTCAGGGTGTCCCCCGCCTTCCCCCTATAGTAACTGGGTTAGCTCTAGCAGCCCCAAAAGGGATTCAGCTGGTTCTGAAAATGGATGGATGGAACCTAACTTTAAAAAGGTTTGAGAGTTGTTGAAGTATTTGAAAGACCAGACTGTAAATTCAATCTGACCCCCAGAAACTTTGTTTTTTGACTAAGTATGTTATTATAGCAAGGAGCATTGTAGAATATTGCTGCTGAAATCATTTTTTCAACTAGTTTTACTGTTTGCTTCATCATAGAAACGTCTAAACTTTGGAAAAATCAGTAGACATTTACACTATCTAAGTTATGAATGTTTATACATGGTTGAAACATGCCATCAGATTTCAAACCATTTAGCCAGGCTTCTCTTTTCAGCAACAACAGCACAGAATCATCATAAATCTCGATGTGCAGAAGCATTTAAAGGGTTGCTATCACTGGGTCTAAAGGCCAAGCTCAGCTTCTGGAAAACAACCCCACACTGTGACACCCCCCACCCCCAGAGTAGTCAGACAGGCACATAGACTGTATATAAAATAACTGGACGAAGCAAGCCCCCCTACTTCCGTGTTCCATATAGGAAGTACCACTGGGTTGCAAAAAGGCCAAAGTCCCATTGACTTACATTGGGAAACAGACAGTTATTTCTCAGTCTTTTTATATCTCAGAATAATCATTCTTCCTCTGCTGCTTTCTGCTTAACTTCTTTTTTCTAATCCTAATTTTTTTTTAAATATTTTTTTCCATTATCACAAGTTATTAGAGTTATAAATTGACCAATCAGATGGCTCAATAAGCGTTTGTGGGTCTGACGTCGACCGTCTGGGGGGTTTGAGTGACAGGTGACGGGTAGCCAATGGGAGCAGACTTCATCAATGGCTCCGTCAAAAGACCTTTAACACCTACTTTACAATTCAACAATGTACCTACCAGTCATTGTTCTACTGTTGTTTTCCTCAATGGAATGTACCGATGCAGCAGTTTTAGATGAGGATTTACTCTGGAGAAATAGATTTCACTCGGAGGTTATGTGATTTGGACTTTATTGTTTGTTTAATGTTTGTTTTTCTTTATTTCACTGTTTTGATTGTAGCTTATGTAATCTAAGTTGCATATATGCGCATAAAATCACCAACCAAAGATTTATTTTCGCCGAACTTTAGAGCTTCAGCCTGAATTAGACGCAGCCGTCCGAGCGCCAGAGAAACATTAAAGGACCTGATGGTATTTTCAAACAGAAAGAAGATCCAGCTGTTCACTTGTTAGGATGGTTATTTATTTTAAATACCGCTGAAAGCACTTCTCACGTGCATCTGATCAGACTAACGTGGCCGCATGTAAAGAGACGAGTTGCGGCGCGGGCGCGAGGGGGACACGCGCCGGTCTGCAGCAGCGTCACCCAAATGCTCCTTTTATCTCGACAAAAAGGAATAAATGTAAGTAAATCCAAAAGGACCGCTGACAGAATCAAACGTTGAGATGGTTCTTCCTCAAAGGCTTCAACAGTGACTTGTACAATCAGCCCAGTCTCGTATAATATACGCCAAAACCGGTTTTTGCGTGCATATAATACGCGCGGTCCTAAACGTGTTAAAATGTGTTTTCCACGTTTGACACGTCCCCTGGTGGAGCCGTGAGCATCACAGACAGCCCCGCAAACGAACAATTTGCTTTTCTAATCCTAACCATAACCGTAATCCTAACCTTAACCGGGAACAACGTCATTAAGAAAAGAGCCGGAGGATTTCTGACCACGTGATCAAAACGAAACCTAAAAAGCCATTCTCCCGAGCCGCCGTTATTGAAGGTGTTTAATCCGTGTATCATTCGTTCATGGATTGTGTTTACATCCGCGGTCCCATGGTAAAGGCGTGGAAAGAGGCAGACGGTTGCAATAATCTCACTCCTGATTGGCGACAGTACTTCCTGTAGATTCGATGACTCAGCTATGACTCAGACCAATCGCTGGAGATTGTTTGCAAATGGCGGTATCCATTTCAGGAATTGACGGTGAAAGCGGCGGCCTACTTTCGCGAGGAGAGGAAGTAATGCATTTCCAATGAGGGACCTCAGTGCTTGCTTTGTCCATTAATTTTTACAGTCTATGGACAGGCATTGTTCTCCTGAAAACCACCAAATCCAGACTCATCCATCCAACTGCTGAAAGGAGAATTCTGGGTAACGCAGCTCCACCGATGCAACAACATGCTTTTCACCACTCTATCCAAAGCATTGCACTTAGTTATGCATGGCTTGAAAACAGCTATATGAAACATAATCGAAAAAGCTCTCTAATGTTCTTGTGCTAACCTAAAGGCCATGTGAGGTTTGGGCGTCTGCAGTGATTATACACAGTTGTGGACCTGGATTCACTCATCGCTGTGACCTCGCCCTATCAGTTTTCTTGGCATTTCAATTTATAGATGAGTTGCTGTTGTTCCATGTGGGTTTCACTTTGTTTAAATACAACTGACTGTTGAATGTGGAACATTTGATTTAGGGAAGATTTCATTCACTTGACTTGTTGAACAGAAGCATCCTCTTATAAAACCATGCTGGAAGCTGGAAGCAACAGGAGAAGCACTAGGAGATCAAAATCAGACCAGATAGGTTTTCTTATTACAAATCCAGTACCTCAAAAACATTTAACAGCATAATTTACTGTTGGTTTCTCAGTCTTATATCACAGAATAGTCTGTTCTGAGATTTCTTCTGGCATTTCTGCAGAGGAATAGTCCAGACAGCTTCAACAGGGCCAAACCCATCACTTTCAGCATGCTGATCTTCTGTGCTGCCTGCGAGGGTGGCCTTAGCCCTGTCTTACATCAGAACATCTAATAAAAATGTTGTTTGCCATGTTGACCTCCAGGTTTAGTCTCCTGTTGATGCTATTTGAGCCCAAATGTTACACGACACCGTAAAACACCAGAAAAACCATCAAGGGGAATAATGTATTCCTAAATTTTAAACTTTTGATATTATGGAAAAAAGATTGTTCAGATTTTGACACTGAATGCACATATGCTAGTAAAAATAGACTATTAAAGGTAATTTTAAAAAGTAGAGCTAAAATGTTTTTATTTATCAATAAAACTTTTAAAGTGACTTACAAATTAAAACAGGAGCTCACTCTAAGTTGGCATCTGCCAGCATATACCTGTTAAATAAAATGTGAATACACATTTAATAATATCAGATTAATAGGTTGTAATGTAGAATTCATTTTTTGTACATCTTACTTTTTATTTGAAATAATTGAGGCAAAGCTTTCACCTGCAGGAAAGAGAAGAAGTTGCACTTTGGATGAAAGAACAGCAGATGGCAGCACAGCTCTGCTCAGGCTGTGGTTTACGGCAGAAACACTTTCACATTTATTAGACAAGTTTGATTTTTTATTAATGAAATTAATTAGTTTCAGATTAGAGTTTAATCTGAATTGTGACAAAAATAGTTTAAAACAACAATTCTGCAACCTAATATGAACTCATGATTCTCGTTCCCTAATAAAAAAAAATGTTTTGCATTTTTCAGTTGATGTTGAGTCTTTTTGGCTCCCTTATTTTCATTATATATGTCTATATTGTTGTCATTAGAATGATTTATAAAGACAAAAAATAATTTCCAAACAGAGAGAGATTCTCATTTTATCATATTTTTATTTTTCAATTCAATTTTACTTTTTTTATACAGAGGATAACATATTTGGCTTCACATAATTGTTTTTAATAACACAAATTGAGAAAATAAATGACAGCAGACAGGGTTATCGTACATTTTTATGACAGAAACAGTGTTACTGAAGACAATATTAACAATAAAAATGGTAGTAAGGACTCAGTGGCACATCTCAGCACACAATGACTTTTCCTTTTACTATCTGGCCATCAGATGCTTCTTAGTGTTTTTCTCGGGCCGCAACAGAATGATGAAACACTTTGGAGCAAAGATGCAAAACAGTAAGCCGAAGCTGGAAGCCAGGATGGCAAAAACCTCCACAGCAACGGCGTATTTTCCAGGAGAGCTGACATAGGCGGGGACAAAAGCCACCCAGACAGCACAGAAAATCAGCATGCTGAATGTGATCAGCTTAGCCTCATTAAAGTTGTCAGGGAGCTTCCTGGCAAGAAAGGCCAAGAGGAGGCTTGTACAGCCCAGCAGGCCGATGTAGCCCAGCACCAGAGAGAAACCCACCACTGACGCCATCGCACACTTCAGAGTGACCTTTAACCCTGGGATCTGCAGGTCGGGTTGAGGCGTGGGAGGGCTGACCGTTAGCCAGATGATACAGATGATCACCTTAGTGAGAAAAACGATTGTGCTTGTCAGGTTAATTACATTACAGGGTGAAAGAGTAACTGAAATGTTGCAGTGTCTGACCTGTATACTGGTGAAAAAGCACACACTTCCTCTCTGCTGACCTGGACCGAACCACTTCATTAAAGCCTCAGCACCGGGACGGGCTGAGCGGAACGCTGCCAGAACCACAAAGGTTTTCACTTGGAGGCAGGAGACACACAGTACAAAGCTGATCCCAAAAGCTGCCTGCTGGAATCGACAGGCCCAGTCTGACGGCCGACCGATGAAGAGCAGCGAGCAGAGGAAGCAGAGCTTCAGTGACAGGAGGAGCAGGAAGCTCAGCTCAGAGTTGTTAGCGCGCACCTGTGCAATCGTGCAAATCACAAATATCTCTCCTTTAACTTCTGCATTGAACAACGTAGTTTATACCGTTCAGCATCTGTCTCACCACAGGAGTTTGACGGTGGTGCAGGAACACCACAAACACAGCTGTGGTCACCGTGACCCCGGAAACAGCCACGGCCGTAAGAGTGATGCCTAAAGTCTCGTTGAAAGAAAGAAAGTCGAGCTGACGAGGGATGCAGACAGTGCGTTCAGTGTTCGACCAGAACTCAGCTGGACAGTGTTCACACTGAAGGGAACCTGGGGGAGGAAGATGCACACAAGTGGGAGGAAGATTGCTATTAATCAGTGGTCTGAATGAAATCTTTTCCTCACCAGTTTGGTTGCTAATCTCTCCATCGGCACACGAGATGCAGTCAAAACAACAGATAGGTTCTCCTTTCCGGCTGGCCTTCCGTGTCCCTGGTGCACAGCTTTCACTGCACACCGAGACAGGCACCTACAGGCACAATCAGAACATTTATTTTGGCCAAAAGTCTATCAAATAAGTGCCTGATAATAAAAAAAAGTCTGCATTCCCAGTCAACAATTTCTTTTTTAGCACCTGATTAGATCCTGTGCTCCATTCTATCGCCGTGTCATTGAGGCGCAGGTCAAACCCATCCACACGACCGATCAACACTAGCTGAAGCCCCCCCTGAGGGGTACTTTGCCAGTTCACAAGGTCATACTTTGCAGTGATATCACCCCCCTGGAAGTAAAAGAGTTCCTCCTGTGGGGTGGTGAACTTCACTTTGCTCAGGTGCTGCATTAGCTGTAAACATAAAAAAGATAAAACTGCATAAAAAATGTTATACAAGCTAAACAGCACAGAAGGGTGTAAATATTTAAGTGTTTTTACCTCAAAAGGTTTGATTTCTTTTGGTAAGGAGCAGCTGGACGTGTTTCCGGGAGAGTTTCCTCTTTCAGGGCAGGACAGAAGGCTGTGAAGTGCATGAGCTGCTGCGTAAACTGCCAGGTAGACATTATATGTAACACGTAGCTGGGAGGTGTCAGTAAAAAAATTCTGGACTTCTTCCAGGGTCTCTGTTCCTTTGCAGGGTGGCAGTGAAGCGTCCTGACTGGACCCATTTGTATTGGGATCACAGCCAAACTCTTTCTGCCAAAAATCTTTCAGGAACTCATCATCTGGCCGAAGAAGGGGACTCAAACGTCTGATGTAGCTGTCAAACCCTGGTAAAACTGTACTCCGAATGGCCACACCAAGAACACCTCTCGCCACTTTATGTGAGGCGACGTCTTGAAGAAGATCCCCACTGGTACTCCAAGCCTCGCTGGCCAGAAACTGTCTGTCAGTCACCTGAATTTATCAAAAAAATAAGAAACATATTTTCACATGGTGTCTGTTTTAACCGCCTTTGGTTGATTCCTTAAATGTTTTCTTACATTCAAGTTTGACAGCTGATGGAAGAGTTCAATCACATCCGTATACCAGGTGAAGATCAAGATCACTTTAGCAGTGGAGGCCTGAATCGTGAGTGCTGCCCGTGTGGCATCATTTACTATTGTTTCTCTTTGGAGAGTCTCCACAAAAGCCAGACACACACTATTTTCCTGAATGCTCTCCTGAAACACCTACAATCAGAGGAAGTTATCATCAAGAGTAATCATTTTTTATCCTCGTCATGTAAGGAAGAAATGTAGTCACCTTTACTGCCATGTGACCGTAATCATTATCTGCTATTACAGCTCCGATCCACGTCCATTTGAAGTGGGTTGCAAGCTGCGCAACGGCGCGGGCTTGGTAAACATCGCTGGCCATGGTCCTGAAGAAGTTAGGGTATTGTTGTCTGTCACTCAGACAGGGGCAGCTGGCCGTGTAGCTCAGCTAAGAGATGGAAAACATAAAAGTTGTTTAAAAGCGGGAAAGTTTTCAACCCAACAAATCAAATTCTGCACACTTTGTTCGCCAGTTAGATTTTCAAAATTAAAGCAGCACATAACATTTAATCTGGAAGTGATTCTGAAGTATCAAGACCTGTGAGGTGAAGACTGTAGGAAGGTGCTCACCAAAGGAACTGAAAGAGGTCCCAGCACCCTGGAGAGGATCTGAGCCGTTACAGAGTTGGATCCACCGATGATCAAAGGGATAGGCTTATCACCTGAAGACACAGAGCAATGGCTACTTTCTTCATTTTTACAGATTAAAGCAAATATTTAAGGAAATACCCTGTCCAGGTTCCATTCCGTTTCCAGCTTCTGTGTCGCAGGTGAAAGAGTTTCCACCAACCATAGACAGAGCTGCTTTCAGAGCCCAAGCAGGGAGCGCGCAGCTGTCATGGATGTGATATCCCAGTTTTACACCTGGTAGCAAGGTCAAACTGCGATTGATTTCCTCCAGTGCAAATAGCATCGCATAGATGTACTGTAAGGGCAGATTTTGAACACTGAGAAAACAATAATTAAAAATATATGAGTAAATCAAGAGTATATTTTAATATAAATATACAGAAACATAAAGGAATACACGAAACAAAAGTCAAGTTCAGACTCTTACCCTTTACAAGCTTTAATGTCTGGTTGCTGCATAAAACTATAGTCTATGCTTGGAGGAGTATATCGCAAGCTAAAGAGCCCACCGATGATTATATCTCCATCTTCAAACAACCCATTGTCGCTGGATGTTCCCCACCGAGAGCAGTTTGCTGTCTCAACAACCTGAAAACCTGCCTGCAGTCCCAGTTGTCTGCCCAAAAGCCCCACCAGGAGCAGGGACGGAGCATATCTGGTCCACACGGTGCCCCAAGACATGGATGGAGCTGTTCCAATCTGTACAAATTTGATCTCTGGTGCCTTTTAAAACAAAATACAAGACAGAGGGTGAGAGTCAAAGTTAGTTAAAAAGAACAACAACAAAAATGAAAAAAAAAACAGATAATCCTGGCTTTGACAAGACATACTAGAAAAAAATGGCAGCATGATACTTCATGATTCAGCCGAAACACGGTCCTCCTGCTCCTCTGCATAACATAAATGCTGTTGTGGGCATTTATAATTGTCGAAAAACACCCTGAACTGAATCCTAGGAAACAAAATTACTCTTCATTCCCAAAGGCAGAACAATTATAAGGTTTACTGGTACAGTGAGATCCACAAACATGTGTGTTCCATTAAGCATTACAGGTTGGTTTACATTAACATCATAAACCCATTTTATTTATTTATTTGGGGGGAGGGGGATTGCTGGTATATTCATTTAAAATTAAGAAAATATATGTTTGTTGTAGAAGTAGATTGCTTTTTAGTTTACTGACCTGTTAACTATCCTGTTGCGCATCTCATCTACAGGCTTGTTAGCTTTCGCTTAGTGAAGCAGCTTAATTCAAGAGAAAAGACAAAAATTTCTTCAAGCTTTGCAGCACAAAGTTAAAAAAAATGGCCAAAAATCCTATCCATTGATTTAGGAGGAATAAATAAGAATAATATAGCAAGAAAAGTGTGACTGTGAGGTGGAAGAGGTTGTAGCTCCATTTCAGTTATCTATAAATGAGAAAATAGACGTTTCATTCCCAATTGGATGTTTTCTAGAGAATCAATTATTTTAATTATAGTTGAATCTAATAGTTCATTGCTCTTGGTGGTGTGGCTAGTCAGTGTCTTCCACAGCAGCTCTAGTACACGAATGTATAAATGGAACTGTGACTGTTAAGCAATTTGAGGTGTGAGGAAGCAGTGAATTTAATTTACCATTTACCAATTACACTGACAAGAAAAGCTGTAAATCAGATTAGAGAGAAGCAACAAGGGGCCTTGTTTAAGTATTATATAGTATTTCAGGACACACTGACCCAACGCATAACTGGAAGGGCCTGCAAAGAAAATGCAGCATGTTCAGGTATCCGTCTTATAGTATATGGTATCCTTTGGTCTTGACTTAATGCAGAAAACCTGCATAAAAAAGAAACAGAAACATAGAAAAAAATAAAATGTTGATTTGGATCAAACGGAAAATTTTCATCCCAACAATACAGTTGAAGTAACTAGATGGTAGAAAGAAAATGATACCAGTTAGAAGTTGGTCATTTTCTTCTTTTAAGAACTAAGACTTTAAATTGACAAATTTAGAAAGAAGTTTGAGTCCAAAACTTAAAGTTTAGAAAAAGTGATTTTGAACTTAGCAGTGAACACTAATGAGCTGCAGGTGTGCAACCACCCTTCTTAATTAAAGTGAATTCCTCCATCAATTACAGCTCATTATGAAGTGACACAGATGTGGCTCTGAGGAGACAAACAGACTTTGTTCATGTTTGTTCTGTTGTTTTTGTTGTTTTAGCAGGAAATTACCTTTGTCCCTCTTTTTTTTTATATATATATTTTTTATTTTTTTTAGTCAAACCTGATGCAATATAGGAATGATTCTGGCTATAAAATTGTAACTGTAATTGTTGTAATTGTTGGCTTTAATTGGAAAACATTGTACATATTTATAAATCAAATACAGCCAAAAACATGTAAGTATAGCTTTATTTTTTTAAAGATGAGCAGCTCACATCTTCATTTTATTTGCACAGGTTTGCCCATCTATTTAACCCTTTAACACTGGGGGGCTCCAGTGTTTATGTGCTTTGATCTATTGTAATTTTTTACCGGTAATTGTAAACATGATCAATATAATTCCAGTAGATTCTGAAGAAGAAAAGCAGCACAGGCCGCTTTTCTCCTTCAGAATCTACTGGAATTATGTTGATCATGTTAAGGGTTGAAAAGTTACAGTATGTTAACACCTCAGGTGTTAAAGGGTTAATAAAACTTGGAGCATATGGGAAGCACTGTTTTTGCTAATTAAAATCTTTACACTTTCATTCATCTCAAAAGACAAATTTGATATCAACATAGTTGTTTTAAATGTAAAAAAACACAGCCACAGTGAGTACAGACATGAATGGAGCATTTATCCAGCTGTTTTTATGAGTGGCAGCTCCTGTGTGGAGAATAGCCCTTAATGTCTCATTAAGACAGTTCAGATAAAAGTGTTTACACATGTTTTTTCATTGAAGATTCCAGTGCAGTTTTTACTCCATATGGTTATTAACATCTACACAGAAGACGATCTCTTACAATAATTAGTCTTCTCATTCAGTTGGAAATGAATGTAATCTGTTCTAAAAACGAATCCCTCTTAGAATGTGATTTCTTTTTACTTGTTTTACAATTTTACAACACAATGTGTCATAGAAGATTAGTACATTATATTACTAACAGAAGAAGACAGAAGTAGAAGGAAACAAAGCATTAGTTGAAGAGGAATAGGGAAAAGATTAAAGAAATTCAAATGAGGGATTGGACAAAAACAAGACAAGTAGAAACTGTAGGAGCTCTCAGATTTTGAATGAAAAGGATTAAGAGCACAATGGCCATTAAACATAACAACATAGCTGAAGATGTGTCTTAAAAGGAATGGCAGGAGGTTTTTTTTATTTTTTATTTTTTTACAGGACTGCTAAAAAGGAGTTTGCATGAAAGAAAATGAGGAAGAATTGCCTTAATTAAAGCAGATACTGATGTTAAGTTTATAGACCAAGCATGAAGCGCAGAATCACCTCAGCTACCGAAAAGCATACAGACTTGAGCTATTGAATGTTTTTTTTTATTTTTTTTTATTTTGATGAGTTGAATCTGCTAGAAGTTTGCTCTCCCTTTTACTATGGACATTCTGTTGAAATTCACTTTGCTAAATTCAACCTTAAAGCATCTCAGAACAACAAACAAATAAAGAAAAAGCTGGGGAAACACTGTTGGCTATCTAGAGTAGTAGTGAGTACCTAGGACAGGGGTCTGCAACCACTAACACTCATAAGACCCATTTACTCCAGCTGCTTACTGGCCAAAATTATGGAAGAGCAGCAAAGTCTGCCTCTCTGTTCAGGAAGCAACATTATTTTTTGTGACTATTGATCGATGCATTTATAAAACGTAGCTTTTAAATATTTACCAAGAACACATTTTGACAGGGTTAAATTTTTTCTACAGATCTTTTATTTATTTATTTATTTTTTACTTTTTTCCAGCAGCACATCCAAGTTCCTTTCAAAATAAAATCCTCTCTGTGTCAAATAAGATTCACCTCTTGCATCTGATTTACTTGTATTAAAAATGTGAGGAAACCCAAGTCAAATATGACATTTTCTCTCTTTGTGGATGGATGCAAAAATAGACAGGCCGCCCTTTCCTGAAATGTCAAAAATGTATTAACTTAAACGAATGAACCAAAACTATAAAACTATTGTTTATTCAAAATGTGTGTCTTTTTCAAAGCCAAAGAGCCACAATGCAGGGATAACAGCCTCAGCAGCATTAGGTTGTTGACCCCTGATACAGCAGAACCGGCATTTGTGTCAAACAATTTTTTTCTTTAAAGTCATTAAAAAATAGCAATTCATATTTTATAGTTATACCAGCGAGCTTTAATTTTTAAAAACAAATGGAACATCCATCCAGCCCCAAGAAGGGTGCACTCTGGACCGGTTATGATAGTCTGTCGCAGAGTCACACAATCATACACACCCACAGTCACACCTAGGGAATATTTAGAGTAAATAAACAACCTATGAAGTGTATTTTGGACTGGTGATAGAAATTGGAGTGTCTGAAGAAAAACCATGGACGCACGGGGAAAACATGCTAACTCCATACAGGAAGGTTCCAGCTGGGATTTGAACAGGCGTGTCACCGTGTAGCCTCAAATGGAAAATTCCAGTCATAAAGTTATTGAATTAGGTTTGTTTGATTTTCGTATTTGTTTTAATTGAATTTAATGTCCTTGTAAAAAAAATGAATCTGCATGAGGAACATATACGTAAACAAACATGTTAATTGGTAAACATAATCAAAGGGTTGTTATAGTGAAAAGGCTAAATTGTGCAATATTGCAATAATAATCTATACATTTTTCTTTTTAATATGCTTACCTTGTGGAATAAAGGCCGACTTCACATGGGTATGGGCTCATTTTTGAAATTTAATTTCATCTATTCATTTCAAAGCAGGAAATGATGACACAGTTTGTTAAATCATAAATTTCAATGTTTTATTGCATTGATAGGAAAATGCTCACAGGTCTGCAATGAGCAACATTACAAACAAAACAAAATGGATTAACACTGAAACAATCTCTAAAAAGTAACAGTAAACCTGCAGCTCTGCTGCCCTGCACCCTGGAGCCTGGCCCTGTGTATCTGACAATTTGTTCATTCTGTTGATTAAGTTGTATAAAACAAAATAACCAAAACAAACAAGAGAGCATCGTTGAAATCTGTATCAAAGTAATTATAAAAATAAAAACATTTAAACCCCAGTTCTTTTTCTTCTATTTTTTTCATATTACTTTTGCCATCAGTTTTGAAAAATCTACAGGTAATAAAAAGTAACAAGTCCAAGCACAGACATTTATGCACTGTATTGCACCCAGTGCCAACAAGCCGATGTCCTTTTTTTCCATTGGTTCTGTGCAAATGTATTTAGGTAATGCAACATCTATAGTATAAACAGGTGCATAGTCATGCTTGACATGTTCACACGTAACATGCACAAACAGAGATGTACAGTTCAAATTGGTTTGTAACGTAAAGCTTGACAAAGAAGCATGTCAAGGAAATTCACAAACAACACAAGTATGAAAATACTACCAAAAAGAGGAGGAAGACTTACAGTTGATGTTTCAAAAAAATTTCCATCTAGTAATTGCTCGTTCTTACAACACATTCAAATTTTACAAGGACATTCTCGCTCTGCTTGTTCAGTTTTTGCTTCAACGTTTGTGATTGTAGATTGGACGGTACAACACAGTGACGAGGATAACACGTATCTGTACAATCAGTCCGAGAAGCTGTTTAGAGGGACTGCACATTCCCAAGTACATTAACACATTGAATAGAGACAACACAAAGCCAACTAGATCATAGTGGACATCTCATACAGGAATTCATGCCGTAAGGTTCAACAATGGGTTATATGCAATGTTTCACTCACAGTTTATTGTAAGTACCAGAAACAGCCGGACCAACAACTTTAAATGCAGGAGAAGAAATTCTCTTAGTTGATGAACATGCTGATGAACAATTGCAGGTTTAAATGGTCGTCTGGCTTTTGGTATCCAACAGTAGTTACAAAAAAAATCTTAAAATATTACCGTCTGAACCATGTCTTTGTACGAAGTTAGCTCAAAACTACAGTCTCAGCAGAAAGTAGACCTCAGGCTCAGACACTGAATGGGAAGAGTGTAAGGATGGGAGAGAGTCGTCCGTACGATACAGATCTCCATAGTGGTCTCCACTGCTGTAGCGTAGAAACGTGCAAGTCCCTTCAGGAAGTCCCCTGTCATCTAGCTCATCAAGGTAGCCAGCTATGTAAGAACCGGTAGAGTGTCTGTTAGTTGACAAATTCTGTGAAGTTGGTTTATTCCTAAGCACCACCCCACCAATGCTGGCCGTTCCACCGTTCACCACCTCCGGCTGGGATTTCATAGCTTCCTGTTGCCTCTCACGAGCTCGACTGTTTATGTGACGCACCCGACTCTGGCTTCGTGAGGAAAGACGACGGGTAAGGACTGGAGGGGAGTCGTTTCTGGGAAGAAATTGAGATTGAGCTTCCTGACGCAGCTGAGGGGACGTAGGTCTTTCTGCGTCACTATTATCCCCCTCCAGACTGACCAGCCTACGCAGCTGTTCTGTGAGTGGATCACTGGGCTGCGAGTGAAATGCAGAATCCTCTGTAGTGCCTACATGTTTTTGCTTTCTTAATTGTGGTTTTATGAAACTGCGACTAATTATGTGATATTTGCTTTGAAAATTGCATGAAATGTCTTCAGAGGTCAAGTCTCCTAAAGACTTTGACTTGCATGGGGTGGGAGTTGTAAACTCTTTAGTAGTGGAGTGGGAAGAACTTCTCAAAGGTCCTACATTGGGGTGAATCAATGTTTGGGTTTCAGGCTGTTGCTTGCACCAAGTGTTGTTGAGGGGAGCCCTATACAACTGATCAGATATAGGTGGCTTAGTTTGACTTTGGTTGTATGTTTGGATGTTTCTAGGTGTTGAACTCTTTGATACTGGCATATTGCAGTCATAGTCCATGAGGTACATGGCTTCACTTTCAGAAGAAGGTGAATACATGTCTCTGTCTCTACATCTGTTACCAGATTGGACTGACTGGTCTGGGTGGCTCTCAGCAGGAGGAAAACCATTATAAAAGCAGCCCAGTTGTTTTCTATTTGTTGGGTTATAGCCTGATCCGTTTTGATGAGATTTGTATTGAATCTGGCTGCAACTGTTGCTTTTCTCTTTTGTACAGGAAACACTTTTGTTAAAAGCCTCAGTGTTGCTCCAAGATGAGGGGTAACTGTTCTGACGGAGTGCGCTAAGTTTAGAGGGCTCAGACAATAAAAATGTATTGCAAAGCGGAGATTGGAAAGTAACCTGCTGTTCATGGTTGGACATGTGATTGAAAAGGTTGTTTACTGGGGAGTTACATTGTGCAGATGTTGGATAAGACAAATGTGTTGAATACTGAGATTGAGCAAATGATGAAGGCTGTTTTTGTTGGAAATAGCTCAGAATGGGCTCATGGTTTTGGTAAATTGCATGGCGCTTGGCTGAACTTGTAAGCCCCTTGTACTGGTTGTTTGGCGAAGTAAGAAAAAACTCTAAAGGATCCTCATCCACATTTAACTCCACTTCTGTAAATGCCTCTTCAGCTGAAGTGTGGAGAATCTGAAAGCAATTACTCTTTGAAGAGGAGCTTAAGTGGTTCCTTTTAGGTAATGGAGCCGGCGGGTCAAATACCTCCTCATACACCCTCTCCTCCATCTCTACACTTTCACCCCTATTTCTATTTACATCCTTCCAGTCCATACTGTGCTCCTTACCTAAAGTCTGAACCGATTTCCCTGGAGGGGATTTGAAACTGCTCAAAGGAGAACTCACTGTTCCTGCTTGAATGTGATCCGTCTGGTTATGCACTGATGGAGGCAACAGAACTTCTTCATCCAGAATGGTGTAGACCTCCTCAAGCTCAGCTGTTTCTGGGCTTGAGGTGAGGGCAAGATCTTGTAGATCTGACTGGGAACCGCAGCTCGGTGAACACATTGCAGCATTCATGTCGTTTTTCTTTTGAGCTATCTCATGGGGACTGATGAGAAATTTCTTATCATGAGATGATGTTTTGCTCTTGAGAGGAGACCTTAAGTTTGGTCTGAAGTCTGAAGTCCGGGAAGAGGTAAGGCCATTTTGATCCAAACTGTACTCAAACTGATCAAGAAGAGCAGAAATGGAGCCGCACGTGTCTTGTTCATCGCCTAAGGAAACGGCATCAATGAGTCTCGAGATGGCGGTATCGTTTAGAGAGGGGAAGCTCTTTGGGCAGACATTGTTACCGACTGAGGAAACAGTCGGAACTGATGAGGTGGTAGAAGAAGAAGAGGAGGAAACAGAAGCTGCAACTGTGAATGCAGTGCTGTTGGATGACGTTTCTGGTTTCTCTGATTTCGTATAACTAGTTCTTGATTTGGGGGCTGAAAAATTGTCCTCTTCTCTTGTTGACATGTTTGATCGGTTGTGTTTTGACTGATAATTGACATACTCTTCTTCCTTTTGTGCTTCTTTGTCACCAATAACCAAATAGGAACCCTCTTGTGAGTGGCTTGACTCCTTATATTCACGTGTCTCAGAGGGACCAGAGATGCATATTCCGACTTGGAAAGAGGAGTCACTGAAGAGGTCCACAGAAGACGACCTGGGCCTGTTGAACGGACTGGATCCTGTTGACAAATGAGAACAAGTGGATTAAAAACAAAAGACTTTCGTGCTTTACTTGATGCAACGATAGGGCCCAAAACAAGGATATTACAATAGTCAACAGTCCACTGATACAAGGCAATACAAAGACGAATGGATCACCAAGAACGACGGTCAAACAAAAGCAGGGATATGGGGCTGCTGGGGTTGAAAAAAAAAATAGCATTCATGTTTGCAAATACCAGATCAGGAAAAAAAAGATGGCACCACTTGGGATCAGCTTTGCTCATATGAAATATGGGCACATGAATAGATTTCTCAGACCACTTTCAAATGAAATACACTGGGCAAACAGAATACTGGTATGTACTTGGAGGATGCAACCTTTTACACAAGAGGTATTTGAGATTACCTGGAGGAACATCCTAGTCAGTTCTCTACTATAGAGGAAACACAACAAATGAAGATGGGACAGAAAAAGCATGTTAAGGTATCACGGTAAGAGTCTGCCATTGCACACGAGTTTAGATTGTTTTTTACATGGGAAGGATAGAAACCTCTTACTTTCATTATTATGCAAAGCAGAAACTGGCAAAAATAGTTTAGAAAAATCAACAAAAAAATTAAATAAAGTATTTATTGGTCAAATTTGACTTAGCATAAAGTTGTGAACAAAGTGTTCTGAGTATTTGCTTGGTAAACCTAGAAACTATACTACAACATACTAAACCCTAAATTTGAGTTGAATAACAATAAAAACACCCACCAGTGATTGTGTCAGCAACTATATCGTTCTGTGTGCTGTCTGGGGAGCAGAGGGACAGCTGTCCTTGAAGAAGCTTGTCTAGCGGCATCGAGATCGGTCTGTGGATAAGAGGGGGTCGAGGCTGGAGAGGCTTTCGTGTGCCTCCTTCTTTTTCTGATACACCCTCTCCTCCCTGCCCTGCGCCGCTGCTTTTCTTATGCTCAGATATTGAGGCGACCGACTCCGATAGCGCCATCTTTGTCTTCTTCCGTCCTTTTGCCGGAGCACTCGCCGTGCGCCGCAGGAGGTGATCGCTGATGGAGCGTTTCCGCAGTCCACTGGAGTTTGAGTCCACAGAGGACTTTGAGGAACGGTTGAAGAAACCACGGATCCCTCGCAACTGATTACTCTGAGAAATGAAGCAAAATATCATTAGAAAGGTGAACTGAGAGGACGTTTGGATCAGAAGGCACTCATAGCACATAGAACAAACCAGATTTAAAGTAATAATTAACAAATGCATGCTTTTATGAACATTTCCAATAGGTGGCACCACAACTCTTTAACTGATGCACAGAAAGCAAGATGCAAAAAAGCTGTTGATTAGTGTATGAATGCCTATAATACAATAGCGCTTCTTTTATTTAACAAGAACACAAAACAAAAGCAAAATTGCAAGGAAAAATGGATGGCAATACCCAAAATTAAATGTGATGCTAACACTTTTGTCACAAGTGCACCATGCAGTCACTTTTCATGCATCAACCTAAAGTTTCAGGATACCTTATTGGTTCCTAAAAAGTGCATAATGGTAAAGCTGGGGTTCAGGACTAATGGGCTCCACTAGAGAGACAAAGGACAGGCAGGAGAAGATCTTCAATATGATGAGAGAAGCACATTTCCTGTTGACCTCCAAATTGTTATTGAGCACAACAGGTTAGAATGGGGTTTCTACAGCATGAAGAAGAGAGAGCTCACCTTCCCGTAGACATCGTGTACTGACACATGCACAAAGATGGAAGCCTCGGTTAGCCCTTCCAAGTAAACGTGTCTGTAACCTGTTGTTCAAAAAAAAAAAGAAAAAAATAGACAAGTTTTGACCAGAAGCACAAGTACAAGAAAAATAAGAGTGGTCATCTAGCTGCTGATTGTGCCGCAGCTGCCTCTGGGGAGGGCATTAGGAGTTCAGGGTCAGTTCTGACTGATGAAGATAACTAAATACTCCGCCAAGCCGCAGGTCGTTTACTATACAAAGCAATTGTGTCATGCTTCACAAAATAAAGTGGGCCAACACTGTGGCAGTGCTGTCAATGTGCTATTAAGGTTCTGATGTTTTGGATCATTTTAATGGCTGGATTTCAAAAGATCTTTTAAGTTTCTATCTGTGTGTATCTTTATAATCACAAATACAGCTGTACAACAAGGAGCATTTTCTATTATATTTTTAAAAATATGCATTAATTTGCTAATAAAATGTGTATTATATGTGTACATCACCATATGTACCAATGGTTTACTTCTATCCTAATATAAATTTATTATGTTTTAAGGTGTATAGAAGCAAAATTTGATGATTTTTAGTCCCAGCTGTGTAATCCTAAACTGATGCATATTTTTGACACAACTAAAAATACTTAGTTTTATAATGCATTACTGAAATCAAGCTCCC
>NC_050524.1:13565361-13597453 GCF_002922805.2 Oryzias melastigma | reverse complement strand
AAAAAATGCATTTATTTTTTATTTATCAATGCACTTCTTCAGCTTTATTTCCAAATCCAATCTTTGACTTCTGTCATCTATCACCTAAAATGTCATCAGCTGTCACAGATTTGAATAGATCTGTTTTTTCCTCTGCATTTTATCCATCTACTGAGCCGTGGGTGACTTGCACAGGAAGTGGTTTAGCCCCCCAATCCCTAATGAACTAAAGTGTCACAGTTTGTATTCCCAGGACTACATCATGCCAAATCATCGCCAAGTAAAAAGGACTTGTTCTACAATGCTGCTTTGGTCTATATCAGGGTTTAAGACGTGTTTTTAGAGAAATGTGTTTATCTTATGTCTCTCATTTTATAGAATTTCCCATCTTCACACGTTCTCTGTTACCTGCCTCTGAAATGAGACCTCACGTCTCAATGAAATTACCTCTGTGAACCAAACAAAATCAATGACGCGAGATGTGATTCTGTCTATGCTATTGATGAACTGTGATTGTTAAAAGCTACAACATCAGGAATTCTGAACAGACCAGGCATCAGGCTGCTGAAGGCTACAGTCCGCTGGCCAATAAAATCCCGTCCAATCGGGTCGTGGTCCCAGACGAGGAAGCGCACAAGTGCCACCTCAGCCATGTGAAGGGTAAAAGACAAAGCCTCCTCCCATACTGGGTTGAAACCTACACATCACACAGAAATATAACATTTAATATCTAAAAGAAAAAAACATTTTGAATGGAAGTGAAGACATTTTGGTGCATTTCGCTGATCAATGATCTGTGCACTAATCCTATAATGCTGTTAAGCTCCCAGGGCTCCATAACCTTTCCCTGAGGAGATTTTCCCTCCCCCCCACTGGGGGCCCTCATCTCTGGAGACATGTTAGGGGTCAAACCAGCAGATCGCTCCATTCTGCTTCTTTTGTGGCTCTAATTAATTCATTTGATTTTTGATGCTTGCTGTTCTCAACAGCCTAGCTTATCATGCAGTGTAAATTTAAATGCAAATTCCCTTTTTTTTTTCAAGCAAATATGTCTAAAAAAAGGCTTGCTTTCATCTGGTTCCAATAAAATACATCATGTTCTGTACAACAAACAGATTTAGTACGAGGTACAAATGTGACAAAAACATTTGAATTGCATGATAGGGATTTAAAACATGAAAAAAGTAAAGCTGGTCAGCTTAATAGGTTTAGGTCTAACCATTGTCGTCTACAACCCTCGTCTGCTCCTTGCAGCAGTCAACTGGCAAACCGATGATCTCCACTTCGACAAACGGATCGATAATCTGAGAAACGACAGACAGAAAAGTTAAGCAACAGAACTGATTGCATTCAAGCGGAAAGCAGGTTAAACCCCGTCAAGTGTAAAAATGGCGGTACGTGAACGAGCGGGTATTTGTGAGGAAAGGAGCGACAGATGGAGTTTCTGCCAAAACTCAGCCTTTCCTTTCATGTGTCTTTACCTCTCCGCGGTCCCCCAGCATGGAGTCTGGGGGTTTGGGCAGCTGCTGTCCACTAATGATCTTGAGAATGAGCTGCTTCTTGGGATAAGCTGGAAGTGGGTCATCACTGAATGGGTTGAAGGTGCCTAAAGGGAGTAATACACAGCAGAGCAACAACTTGAATTAATGTCATCACTTAATGCCAACATGCAGCCCTTCTGTCACTGTTGACTTCACACGACACACAGACTTGAAAGTCCTCAGTAATCATTGCAAAGTGTGGAATTGTCTATAGAAAAAGCAATCAAAAGATTAAAACTCAATTCTACTCATAAATCTGCAGTTAAAGAGCTGATTATGCATAAAGCCGAAAAAGCACTTAAAAAGCAAATACTTGTTACAAACATACAGAGGAAATGATGAATTATGTAGAGATGGATGGAACACCATGTACAACCATGTGCCTCTCGCTTTCTAAAACATCCTGCATTCACTGCTCACTGAAATCAGAAATTCTGAATATATTAATTTAGAAATCCAACTGAAACTGACAATTTCAATAAATTAGTTATCTGGTTTCCCTTGTTTTTTTTTGTTTTTTTTGGACACAATAATGCAACAAAAGCACAAAATAGTTTTTTTAGGTGCAGTTTGTAGTTGTACCTTTACACATCGGAGGAGGCTTGAGAACGTAGCCAATTCCTCCGTTTACCATGAACTTGGCTCTGTTGAGCTGCATCATCCTCCCCTCCGTCTGATAGTTGAGAGCCACTGAAAAGATCAAATTAAAGTTTTAGTTTGTTTAAAGATCCCTCAAAACTCTTCCTAAAAATCTGCTGAAGTCGTGACAAGATCCTGTGGAGTTGGTTTTGTTTTATTTATTTATTTAATTATAAATACAAAGCAAAAAAAAAACAGCCCCCCCTATTAATTGTCAAAAGTTCTTAAAATTTGGAAAAAAGATCTTCTTAATAGGAAAAAAGCCTGACAATGTAATAAAAAAAAAATAAGAAAAAATTCTAGTCACAAAGACATGTTGTCTTAAACTGAGGTTGTTTTGCTATTGAAAAATTTCCTTAAAAATCTTATTTTTCTTGCAAGACAGAAAATACGACTTTTTTTTCTTAAAACAAGGGTTCTGGCTTTTCTGTGTAATAATGTAAAATCAAAGCAAGTAATAAATACTGTTGTCATGCAGGTATTTTTTCTTTCAATTAATCATGACCTGTTATTAATTAATCTAATTTGATGTATTTTTATTGCAAGGATTTTTCACCTAATAATTATTGTGAAGATCTTCAATTTGAGATATTTTCATTTAGATTTGTGACATTATGGCTCAGTAAAAGATCAAAATACAACTAAAAAAGTGGCTCTGTGAAGTTTTTTATTATAACAAACTTTAAACCTTTTTTTTACACTGCGTAGGGGGATTTTGTCTTGGACAATAAAGAAAACAAAAAGAAATAATTTAAAAACCCACAAACAATCAAAAACAAACAGGTAGAGAGCGACCAAATTTACCATATAAAAAACAGTCAAAGAACACTTTTCTGAGCAATGTAAAAAATATTCAACACAAACTACTTATTAATACCATAATTCAAATGTTGATATACTTTATTCCAGTTTATCAAAACAGCAAGACAGTAGAAAAAACACAAGAGTGATTTTATAGTTTCCTTTAACCTATTTGAGTGAATTTGATCATTTTAAAGACTGAGATAAAGCAGAAAAGAAATAGAGAAGAGAATAAGAAGGAAGGAATGAAACAGAGAGGAGAAAACGAACTATACAGACTTTTTTTTGTGAATAAACTTTTGCTCTACCATGTGGATAAAAAGAAGTGTTAAGAAGTGAACTTTCCCTCTGAAATAATGTTTTGTTTAACATTACATAATTATCACTTTTCTGAAAGAGGAAAGAGCAATTTAAACAATTTACAAATATAACAGAATTAAAGTTCTAAATATTGATTATATATATATGTATAATTGGTATGAGCGGGATAATGCTCATCCAGGTGTGCCACAATGTAATAATCCGATGTGAAAGTGTCATAAATGTGATAAAATGTCTGTAATTAATTTATTGTAATAACACAATAATTTGACACCCCTAATAATACATTGATCTAATTTAATCCATTCTTTATTTTTTCTTATATTACTATAGATTTGCTTAAAATAATAAAATCAACTCCACAATGAAACAGTACAAATTTCAAATCACATTCATCATAGATTTTTCAATAAAAATCACAACAATGACTTCATGTCTTGGTCCAAATGTTGTTTACCACAAATATGTGAACTCAAATTATAACCAAAATAGCATGAACTTAAACTTAGACCTCTGTGTTCCAGAATTTACTGTATACTTAGTATTGATAAGCAGGATGAAATAAATTTATGTTAGTAAAAAAACAGTTAATTAGAAAATGAATGTTGTTGAACTTGTGAAAAAACTACAAAGAGTTCTAAAAGTAGTAAAAAAGTATTTTTTATGAATATGTTAGAAATGTACTGATATGTCTACTACACAAAGAGTAAAAAAGATGTCCAAAAGTTGATTGCATGGAAGAAAAACGTTCCTTTTGACTTTTTTCCGCCTTTTTACAGTTTTGAAACAGCATAAAATTTATGAAAAAACGTTTTTAGTCTAAATTTGCACTTGGAGAACTCAAATTATTAGCAAGTGGGAGGGGTACATTTTAAATACAACGCAAGCTTCAAATATTGAGTGTCATGCAGATTTAAAGTATGTGTGGTAAACATGGATTCTTTTATTGATGAACATATTATAGTGACAGCATCTTACCCAACTGACAACCCACATTCCAGTAGAACTGAGGGTTGAAATTAGAAGAATCGATGCGATAGGCAGACGGATAAATCCGTGACAGCTGCTTCTGGTTAAAAGCCAGGAACTGCTCGGTCCTGTGATTGACCAGGGATTGGGCCCTGGTCTCGCTGAATGACAAAACGTCACCTGGAGTGCCTAAAGAGAAGTGTGGGTTTAGACGTTAGAACAATGCTCATTTGATAGCCTGTGTGTCAGCGGTTCAGCGTTTCACCTTCGTTCAGACATTCCTGCGAAGCAACAGAGTTGGTGAACACCACCACATTTGACAGATCTCTGCTCAGCTTCATCGTCTTCCTCTTCCTTCCACCTCTGAAACCGTGGCACAGCAGGATATGAGAGGCACAGAAAGATCAGATTGGGGTACATTAAAAAAAAGATATGACATAAGACAGGCACATGCTCATTGACCCATATACAGTGGAAAAACATGGCAGGGTGGAGAGGATTGTCTGTCAGAAGCAGCTTGCAAACCACAGGAACGAGCATCAAAGGCAAAAAGCTAATAGGAACCGGAACACATGCAGTGCAACACTCGCACATTCACACACGTGTACACCTACACAGACGTGCACGTGAAAATCCTTTGACAGTGACAGTCAGCTGCACAGCCAATCAGAAGCCTGGCTGCAGGAATCTGTGTGCTGCAGCTCCAGAGAACATGCATACATCGGGACGAGGAAGAGCGAGAACAAAAGCCGCGTACACAAACCCCAGCTGAGGGAGACAAACAAAGCTGAGCGTGTGAGGCTTTGCCCAAAATGTACTCACACAGACACAGAGGTACAGGAAGAACAAGGCAGACACACAGGATGGAGTAGGAAAACACATTTTGTCGTATTTATTCATGTGTAACGGTGAATTTATTTATTTTTTCTTTTTCTAACCAATTTTAAAGCACAATAAAATACAATAAAAAAACAAAAAATGGGGAGCACAAAAAATAATTCATGTGATTTTCCTTACGTGATATCCTTAAATAAGTGAAAATATGGCAAGCCGATTTATCATTTAATAGATATCCTTGATAACAGGCTGTTTTAAGCCTAACTAGCAATGCTAAAAGTACAACTAGTTTACTACTGGAACATTTTTATGCTTACTAGTTAACTAGTTACACTCTCAAAAGGCCACTAGTGAACTAGTCACATCTAAATGTTCTACAAGTTCACTAGTAAGGCTCCTGTAAAGCTCACTAGTTAACTAGTGTGACCAAAATATCGCGCTAGTTTACTAGTGACATGCAATATGCAAACTAGTTGACTAGTGAGACGTATTTAAGTCTTACTAGTTAGCTAGTGACAGATAAAAATGGCACTAGTTAACTAGTGCAGTCCAAACAGCCCACTAGTTAACTAGTGAGCTCAATATTTTTCTTACTAGTTCACTAGTGGCCTTTTGAGCATGTCACTAGTGAACTAGTAAGCAAAAATATGGTCCACTAGTAAACTAGTTGTACTTTTGGCATTACTAGTTAGGCTTAAAACAGCCTGATATCAAGGATTTCTATTAAATGATAAATCGGCTTGCCATACTAAAACATTTAGTTTTGGCATCGTACATTCAGAATCTTAGGAAAATATTTGCTTTAAATTACCAAATCACTTCAAACAAAGGGTGTAACAATGAATCCACTTAATTGATTAATATTTTTTATATGTACGTTTCTAGGATCCAACCAGATCAATCTGTCTGAAGGAAGTTGTTAATCTAATCAAACATTACCATAAGAAAAGGTTTCAAAATTAAATACATAAACTATTTTGATAATTAATGGAAAATGCCATTTTATAAAAACAACCAAGTGACATCACAGTGAACAACACACATGATGCAGCAAAAATGATCAACCATCATTACAGTCAAATGTGTGGAAACACGAGTTTTGCCACATGAGACCATACAGTGTGGTATCATTGACTAATAACTTGTATTACTTTGATGTGAAAAAACAAAAGTGGGCTGAACTTTATGAAACTAAACTGTGAATGGATTTGTCATTAATTCTTCCTTACTTGTTTTACACATATTTAATTTACACTCTATTTTCTTGCAATAAATACAAGGAATGTGGAAAACGTCCCCTGTGCTTTTCAGTACCAGGTAGAATTTTTGGCTAAAAATGTCCTGGATCAATTTTAAGTCAAAGAATCTGATCAAATCCGATCATTCACAATCAACCAATTGTATCATCAACCACAAATTATGATATAAACCAAGTTGTTATTAGAAATGAATCATTACAGCCCTACTTCGAAATAAAACAAAATCAAATTCGGCAGAATTGTTTGATGTCATCATTTGAGAAAAAAAACCTACCCTAAAATACACCAGGTTTAAAATATTTTGATAAAAAACTAAAATTTTGCTTCATGATATGGTTTTTCATCATGATTTTAGTAATATATAAATGAAAGCTACAAACTTCAAGATTCACAGTGTTACGTCTGTGGCCGTATTTGGTTTTGTTTTTTCTTCGTTCTGTGTTTCCGTGTTTTGTGTAGTTTATTTCTGTCAGAGTGGGACTTCTGTATTTTTGTGGAACTTTGTGTGTCTGTCTTTGTTGATTTCTTTCAGGTGCGGTGCTGGAAGGGTGTGGCTCCCATTGGTCCACAGCTAATGGAGGGAGCCTTTAAAAGCACAGTGTGGACCTCCAGCCCACGAGAAGGATGCTTTGCTGCAATCAATCTTTGTGTTGTGGTTTCTTTGTGGTTTTGTGTTCAGGTGCCACTCTGTGTAGTTCAGTGTTAGTTATGTTTTCAGTGAGGCACCTGTTAAACTGTCCTGCAGCCTCTTTTGGCGACTTCTCCTGAACGTCATCTTCATTTTCTGTGCTTTGGCACGATAGCCTGGATTTGGAATGTCTCTGGACAAAAAATGAAATTGCAAAAAAAGAACAATGCAAGTTAAACCAAAAAACAGAATGGTGCTCTCGCTTTGTCTTCAGATATGATGCTAAAATAAATATTTTACATTCTGCACATCATAAACAACGCTGTTTCTCAGCTGCTGCATCGTGTTATCAAACAGTAAAGCTTCTCTGTGTATACTTTTGCAGAAAATTCCTGCATTACTCATTTGTATATGTCTCTAAAAGACATATCGCCCTTTCAAAACAATGCACAAGCATCACATTATTATTTCCAGTTTAGGTGTAGCTGAGAAAAGAATGTAGGTTTAGTAATTTTAGAGTTCCTGCCTACTGTGCATGCATGTATTTATCTATACGCACTAGTGTGGGAGGCTGCATAATTTAAAAGGAAAAAAAACTAGAGTGAACATGGGAGAGTTGCAGGCTGTAAACTGCAGGAAAGAGGAATCAAATCTTGGTCTTAGTAATAAAATTAACACACGATGTGCTTAGTTTACCAATTTCCTTTTCTTTGGGTCTAGAATCAAGCTGGTGCCAAGCATGGGCTAAAAAAACACCAGTTCATTAGGAAGTGTAGGATTTCTGTAAGACAAAAATAGTGACAGACTCTGCCTGTACATGAAGAGGCGTGTCATCACTGTCTTATGCTTTCAAGATACTTTCAGCAGGAGATTTACTATGTACTGCTCATAAATATGTCAGAGTTTTATAAGTGTCATATTTTTCCATTCTCTCCTATTTTAAGGTGGTTTCAGTTGATTTTTAAATAAGTAAAAAAAAAAATGTATGTGGCAGAATGTCGCCTAAATGAGAAACTATTAGGAAGTATTAAACTAATCAAGATTCTGCTCACAGAGACATTAGAAGAAACCTACCTTTTGTTTGAGCGTCGTGATGAAGGATCTGCTTTGGGATTTCTTCAGAACCCCTTTGGAGCTCTGCAGAATGGAAACGAACACTCAAAGACTTGACATGTTTGCTCGCATTAAGGCTTGGAGTTCACTTTGAGTGTGAGTTTTAATGCTGAGCACATTAGCACACTGTGAGTCAATTAGACCCCGAAGCTCAGAATCTGGGTGGGCTGCAACAGACTGAAGCAAATAATGCATAACACAGCTGAAGAAGCCACCGGGTGGAAAAAAAAAAGCATTAAAACTTAGTGAGGAATCATTAGAATATAGGATAAAACACCCCGATGCAGTAAGCCCACTATGTTAAAATGGCTGTCAGGAAACTGAAGCTTCTAAAAATAGCCCAGGAGCCAAGGAGGGAAATGAAAAATTAAGCATTACTGCAGACATTTAATCTCTTGTCACTTTGAGTCTGTTTTGATTCCCTTTACAGGAAGCACATGTGAGAGTGGAAACAAAGCCGCCTCCTTAAGAGTGGCCCGCAGAGGTGCTGTTTATCTGTGGCTTTTCATGTCTTGGGTGGGTGTGTTTGACTTGAGAGAGCAGCATTACCGACTCAGCTCTTCTATTTCCTCCACCCCCTTCTGTGACTAACACCATGGCCTAGTTTTATCACTCATGCCTTTTTTTAACTTCCCTTTTTTTTACTATCTCAATAAAAACTTGTCAAGTTACAAATTGAAGTATTCATGTGGGGTTTTGGGGGTAGTACCTGCCGCAGGTTCTTCTGAAGGCCCTGATGCGTCGCTCGTAGCAGAGCCCTGATGCTGAAGCTGTCAGTATCCTCCTTGTCTCCGATCTGAGACTCCTTCAACAGTGAGTCCAGCTTCTTTCTGATGTGAGACTCCACTTGATGATGTCCATTGCCCTATGTGGAGATGCAGGTGAAAGACAGTTGTTACATGGAATGCTATTGGAGCATTATTTTTGAACCATTGATCTTCTCCTGTCTATCCTGTTGGAAAAAGGTGCCCAGACTTCCCTCGGTACAGAAAATTTTTCCACTTCTACTCAAGCAACAAGGCACTTCCAGGCCAGCAAAGTGACATGGTCCCTCCAACGTATCTTGGGTGTTTCCCAGGGACTCCTTCAGAAGAGATGACCCTGGCCTCTTGATATGGAGGAGAAGTTTTTTCCAGGTAACAGACTTCTCACCCTATCACTGAAGCTACGCTCACATCGCCTTCTGCAACGCGCGTTCAAGCGACCACTTTCAATTAAAAGTCTGTGCGCGTCTCTACGTTTAAAACTACGCACATTTTCAAGACTATTTTTGTGCTCAAATCTGTGCCCATTGAACACGCATTGAAAGTAAAATCGGGTTGAACTTTGACCTCTCCTCAGCAACAAATTCTCATGACGTACACTGTTGACCTCTTGGCCAGGTCGCCCTTGTAATAGAGGTCTTGATCTCAACGGGTCTTACCTGGTTAAATAAAGGCAATCAATCAATATGTATAGCATCCCTTTTATTACCAGCTGTTTGAAAAGTGATCATGAAGCTGTGAAAGCAGAAGCCTGGAGGAAGATTCACAAGATTTGCACCACTTCAACATTTCCAACTGTAGGTACACTCTAGTATCAGGTAGTGACAGTCCTGTGTGAACACAAAATGCAAACGTTTAAGAATGAGCATTTAGCGATGAACGCAAATCACGTGTTTGGTGTCAACGTAGCATTAGGGACCGCACAGTCACTCTGAGGAAACTCATGTCAGTCATTTGTTTCCTGGATCTTATTGGTGTGGTAAAGATCTAAAGCTCGAAACTACCGGTTATAACCTTCAGAGACACCTTTGAAGCATTACCTTCTTCACTACAACAGACTGATGCAGTGACTGCATTATTACAACCATCCATTTCATGCTCCATCTTTCTCTTACTTATGAACAAGACTCCATGATACTTAATATGTACTTAATACTTAATATGTATCCAGACTGGCTTCCCTGCCAAGTCCAACATGCACTGGGAACCAGTTGGACAAACAACCGGCGATATGAACCAAATCCCTGCTGCAGTTGTACAGGAACTATGATTTTAGGAAGCTCCAGACTGCATATTCCCAAAGCATTGGTTTATGAATATCTTAAAAATGTTACCAGCACAGTGTCTTCCATTGTTTTGATAATACCTGCAGTGAACTGTGACAGTAGATGTATGAGACAAGAAAGATCATAGAGGATGCACATGTTCCAGGAATTCATTAAAGAGTAAATGCAGATTGGGCACATTTTACCCCAGAGATTTGGTTTAGGATTATGCGCACAGATTTAACTGTTTAGCGTTCCAAACATGCAAACCTGCAACAACTTTGCCCCAAATAGCAGCTGGCATGTTTACATCTGCAGGTCTGCTTCTTTTGTCCCTTAACTGCATGTTTAGACGTGTGAAAGTGGCCTTAATGGATTATCATCATGAATTTTTTCTCTCTTTTTTTCACATAACAAATGGAGCAACACTGTGTAAAAGGTAAGTCACTTCATTAATGCAAAGTTAATGGCGACTGCTGTGAAATCATACTGGTTTAATGAGCTCCATACAAAACCACCCACAGACCTGCCAAGTTTCCTTTCAAAACGGCAATGATCATCTGAGGTGGCATCTGCCGCTTCATGCCTCCAGCTAAGTGTGGAGGAACAATGCCATATTCAGTTAGTCAACGAGAGACTGCAGAAAGCAGCACAAGTGTTTCCTGTTTTAAATTTGGTAAGGAAGGCCCTGGCAAGGACATACAACCAATTTTACAAGATGATCTTCTTTTAGACCGATTGTAAAAAAGCCAGATGGAAATTAATATGCAAACAATAAGCTGCCATTGGCAGCCTTTCGTGGCGCGTTGGATATTCTAGGCCACAGCTTGTTTAGAATTTTGCAATCTAAGTACTTTATAAAAAATAAATGCTAAGTGGCAAATTTTTTTTTAAACAATATTTGAAGCAATTTTTATCCAAGATTTACAAGTGTGAACAAAAGTGTCTGAAGTCAATAACTGAAATCTAACAACCCAGTAAAAGCCATTTAACCGGTCTTTTTCTCTGCTGCAGAAAACTAAGAAAAGTGTGAAGGGAGGAAAATAAAAAAGCATATTAATGCATCGTATTCATGTATGCTCTTTACTTAAATGCTATCAATCTTTGTTGCTTCACATTTTTTCTTACGGAAACAAACATAGATTGACACTCTGGGTTTTGAGATTTTATGTGTAAATTTTCCAAATAGAGCTCCTGTTCTATTTTCTACCTCTTGACATGCATGCATTCAACCACAATTTACCTCTCCTAGCATTCTGCCAAGAGCTGTACAGTGGTGTAGTGGTTACCACTCCTACACATTCTCACTCCCAAATTGTCCCATATGGTTTGGGCCCCCCTTCAGGGACACTTTTTCACATTTTGGGTGTCCAAAATTCGTGTTTTTTTTTTTACACGCTGGCTCTTTCCATTAAATCACAGGTCCCCAACTCTCCGGATGTGGTAACAGACCCCTGGTTAACTTATGCATTTTTCCCCCGTCTGAGCCTCGGTACCAAGCGGTCCTCTGTCCAGTCCCGGTTCGCGCCCTAGATGTTAGCGAACCTTGATTTAATTGAAACAGACAGCGCGTCAAAAAAGTTTGAGACATGCAAAACGTCAAAAACTGATGTGAAGGGGGCCGAACCATATGTCCATGTGTGACGCATTGGGAGTGAGAATGCATTGACCACTCTTGCCTGATAGATAGAAGGCCCATGTTCACATACGGACTGGGTCCTTACTGTGTGGAGTATGTGTGGGTTTTCTTAGAGCACTTCAGCTTCCTCCCACAGTCCAAAAACTTGCACTGTGGATCAGTTGGTGACTCTTTTTTTAATGTGGTCCTGGAATGGGTTGGACACCCACTCAGGGCGTACTTCACCTTCACCCAACACTGGCTAGGATAGGCCCCTGCTACCCCGAAAGGGATTAAGCGTGTTGAAAAATGGATGTTTGGTACTCTGGCTATGGCATCCTTTACCAGGTTTCCAGACCCATCTACCAAATCTCCCATTGGATCCTGTGACTGAACCCCTCCCACATCTCAGAATCTGCATGCATTACCGCCAGAAGCTACATATACTGCATAAACCTAATTGGTAGACACTCTGGACTATATTTCTATTATCCAGTTCTATCATAACGCCTCTTTTGTTGTGTGACACCACAATTCCCAATGTGTTTGGTGTGTTTTTCTGTCAGTTCTTGTTTCCTGCCACTTCTCTGACAACTGTCACGGGTTTTTCTGACTGCACATGTGCCCCCTCCCTACATACAGTACACTCCGACCACTCATACTGTTACATTATGAAAGGGAAAACAGAAACCCTCTTAAACCTCACACAGAGGCCCATCAGTGTGAGTTTCAACGGCTCCACATATTCCTCTGACAGCTACATTTTTGAGTTTAACACCACTTGATTCTCTGAGCTTTTTTCTCCCAACTGTGAAGTACATAAAAGCTCTGACATTGACTTTTAGAAAAAAATGCGCTGTTTTTGGGTCAGCATAGAGTTTGCAAACATCGTTATTAATCTATCATGGCTAGTATTTGGGAAAATGGTTCTTAAATACTTACTAAGGCATGGAATTTTGTAGTGACTCTTGTTTAGTGAATACCCTATTTTAAAAATTAACACTTTTGATTAAAAATGACAAATTGCAACTGACACTTTTAGTTTGACAAAGGCAACATAGGAACCTCCACAACAGCTTTTAGTTAGACAAATCCAAAAACATGTTTTGCAAACTGTATTATTGTCTGCATGTGTTAACCTCTGAATGCTTTTGTTTTTTATTTCTTCATTAGTGTAAACAGCTCTCTATTTAACAAAAAAAAGTCTAAAATGTGAAGATAAAACAAGAATAAAGTTTTGTTTTGGATTCATTATCTTCTACAAATTTTTTTTAATCTCTAACTATATTAGTGGAACTTTTTTTAGCTTCTTTTGATTTATTTAAATTGTGTTTATTCATTAATCTGGGACTTTTTTCTTCAGAACAAAATATACAAAAAATATATGTTTTTCTAAATTTTTAACCTGTTAGCTGCTTTTTATTGTGGAAAACAAAATAATATTCTGATATTTTCAGATCAATCTACAAGAAAAAGTAAAACATTAAAAGATCTTATTGCAAAACAAAAAAAGAGAGGAAACAAGTCTATAAGAGCTTCAGAAAAGAGCCACAAACAGACATACATTACTGCTCTTGAGTTTGAAGTCTTCCTCTATCTCATCAGCACTGTCATCATCAGACACCTCTCCCTCCTCAGCATCCGCAGACAGATACGCAGGCAGGCGTTTGCCCTGGATGGAGAAAAAGAATAAAAAGACGTGTGTCTTCACAGCTCATTTACAGGTGGCATTTCCAGGCAGAGTGAGAGCCTTTTCATATTTAAAGACGTACAAGAGCTGGGAGCGTAAGCTTGTGCAAACACACATGATACAACATCAGCTGCAGACTCCCTGAGCAGCTCTTTCAGCACAGAGAAAAGCCCATTAGCAAACCGTTCTTAAGAGTGAGTGGGAGTCAAGATTTTCTGAGCATCTTTCCAAAAAAGAAAAGAGAGGGGAAAAAAAGTGAGACTCAAAGCTTCTTGGAGTACATCGACTTTCTCGCTTCAAATAGTGCCACAAGCAGTCTCCCACCCTTTTATTTATTTATCTATTTCTCATGTGTGAGTGTCAAAATCCTCTATGACATATCTTTTTATTGTACTGTCTCTGGTGTGCCGCTCTGCTGGGGAAAGAGGGGGTGAGAGGCTATCAAACAAGAGAAGAGGAACGGAGAAAGACAGGATTGTAAAAGGACCTTAAAGAAAATCGATATTACTGTTTTATAGAAGACCGAACTCCTTCTTTCAGATATAGCAGATAACCTTTATTTGACTTTTTTGTATTAAATGCTATGAGACTTTTTCTTAAAGTCCCACTCCAACTATATCCAACTATATTTTTCTACAGTAAAATCGTTCTCAGTGATCTTTTAATTATGATTATGCAGTTTTTAGTAAAAATAAAAAATCCTGATTTGTTTTTTAAGACATATTTTCTGCAGAGCTCATTAGAATTTTGCCTCTGGGTTGTGGGTGGGTTCGTTGGCACAGACGTTAGCTGCGCTAATTTCCCATCAGCCCCATGTTTACACTCTTTCCTGCTAGCTTATAGCACCTCAGAAGTGCAAGCTAACATTAGCCCAGAAAAAAAAAATGACAAGCAACATTGAAGCTGTCCATACACTCAAGTTTATTTTAACTATACTTTTTTCAAACTAAAATTAAAATAGTATATTTTTAATTAACTTTTTAGGTACTTATTAGAAACAACTTAACAAGTTCATGTTAAGTATACATGGATTATACTTAGAAATGTACTACAAATCTAAATATATTTAGCCTATATTTGTATTTGTCACTGTCCTTAAACATTTTCTCACATAGTATTAAAAGTGGAGTAAATGTATTCTTGGGATATTTCAAGTACATTAAAATGTATTTGAATACACTATTCAGTTCAAGTGTATTACTTTTAAGCTAAAAGCAAACCTTAAAAGCTACATTAGATGTACTTCAAAGTGTACTTTCATTATCTATAAATAAACGTAAAGTTTATTGCCACTAAACAAATATTATACCAGAAAGGTCACTTAAAGTCTACTTCTAAATATACTTTTTATAAACTAAAAGTAGGCTAATTTATTCCCAAGAAGTATAATTGTTAGTAAACAGACAGTATACATTTCAAGTGTACTTGATACACTTTGAGAAATATACTTTCCATACTTAAGTATACTTTGAAACATAAACTTGAAGTATACGTATTTTTGGTATAAGAGTTGTTGCGTCACAAACCTGAGTCTTTTCAAACTGCAGGTTTTCCTCTGCTACTGACCCGATTTGAATAAGGAAATACTCAAACACAATTTGAATCTTTAATTATTTTAAATATGTCCTCCATCATGAGAAAAACGCTACAAGAATATGTTGAAAACACAATTTTCATTGGAGCAGGTGTTCTAATTGATGCCTTTGAATAAACAAAAATATAAAAACTTAATATGGAAACCCAAATGTTTATATTTCACTCCTTTCTGAATTAGAGCAGAATAGACTCTACAGGATAAGGTTATTAATGATTATGATTTTGGAGCAGGGACATCTTTAACATCTTGTTTGCCATGACTGAATACTGCATTCTTTTGGCCAAAAATGTGTTGAAAAGCTAATTCACAGGCTAATTTAAAAGATTTTCTTTGTAAATGCTGCTACAAGCTCGAGTTTCAAAAATGACTCCAAGAGCTCACTCTAAATCATCAAAAATAAATAAATAAATGGTGCATGTGTGTCACAAACGATTACAGACGCACCAGTTAACTCACAATTCCTTCTCTACACATCTGTGCTTAATGAAATGACCTAATTTTTAATTTTCTTACTGTTCCTTGTTCCATCCCTTTATGGAAAGTAATTAGCAGCGTTATGGTGCCTTCCTGCTCCCCCCTTCATGCATGAAGTCACATGGAGCCAAATGTTATAATACAATATAATAAAATATGAAGCTTCCATCCATTGAGGTCTTCTTACCTTAATGAGGATCTTTCCTTGCAGACTGTGAGGACTGGGTAATGCTTTGGAGTCCCTGTTCAGAAAGTTCCCCACGTCGAGTTTGTCTCCAAAGATGTCCCGCAGGTACTCTGCAATCTTTTTCTGCTGCTGGATGCTGCAGTGGTTCTCAATGGAGAGGATGACTGGATACCTGGAAGACAAATCAGATCACAAACACGATCAGGTCTCTCCATAAAACCAATTATCAGGAGGAAGGTTGACCTGCTGCTACCATTCAGCCTTAATTTTTTTTGTTTAAAGAACACACTTTTCTGTCTCGGTGTGTGTGCGTTCCATGTTGGTGTGTCGTCATGTTTTCATTTAGGAAAGGTGAAATGACTTGTGGCCACACCGCAGCTCAGCTCAAATGCTAGGTTTGTCAGAGTGACAGCTCCCTCCTCCGGGGCATTCAGCCTCGCTCCCACCTCCACCTCTGGTCTCCCGAAACACACAGCGACACGCGTGAGCCGCGCACGCAAACGACTCACATGTGCATGCATGAGCGCTCTGCAAAAGGCAACAGAAAGAGACGACGTTTCATTTCCGATGGAAACTGTTGCTCCTCTGGTGTGGCAGAGGAACGGCTGGGTATTCCTCTCTCTGTCGCTAAACTGTTTGATGTGAGTGAGAATGAAAGGGAAAGGCAGGAAATTGTTAATTTCATTAAAGCTCAGGGGCTAGTAATGATATTAGCAGGTGGCACTGAGGATAAACATGAACTGAACGTATAGTGGAGAAAAGCAACAAAAGAGACGCGTTCAGTTTGTTCTCTCACTGAACATTATTACAGATGATTAATTAAAAAAGGTGTAGGTTAATGGGTGTTTACAAATATGTACTTTGTCATTCTGCTGACTGTATTAAACAAATACAATGGATTATATTTAATCTTTTGAAATGCTATGTTTGGGGGAAACAAGCATATTTTATGGAAATAAAAAATGTGTGGAGGCCAGTACTATCTAAATAATGCATCACCTTTTGACATGGTTGTGTTTTCCTAAAAAATATATTATTATAACTTCTAATTTTGAACATTTAGTTTTTTTCTAAAGAGAGGACGCATTAGGCAATCTGTTTGCCAACTATCTCGAGACGCTTTTTGTTTTCGGTTCACTGAATTTAAAAGGAGGTCAAAAAAGCAGCTGGGCTCCTAACAATGCACTTATGTTCATTTAAATGTATGACACTATTCATATATTCTAGTCTATTTTAGCTCTGAATAACAAAAATATAATGACACAGCCTAAAACCTGGTATTTTAATTTGCAACAAAGAGGCTTCCGAAAGGAAAATATAGAGGATCATCCCAAGATGCCTGCAAGCTCATCAATTAATGCATTTTATCTTTTTTTTTTAAACCACAAGAATCTCAGACGGAAATGTATAATTTATCACTTCACTGGGTTTATGCATAGATAGGATAACTAGCTCCAAGCTTCAGCTTTTTATTCACTTAAAAGAGTTTTCATAGCATCAAAAAAAAACTTACATTCTTCCATAGTTTTGACCTAATTTTTTCCTTTCATTATTAGCTTATGTTTGCTCAGAACAGATAAAGAAGCATTAAAATGATTGAATTTTTAGTGTTTTTAACATGTTCTTGTGACATTTTTCTGATTATGAGAGATATATATTAAGAAACTTAAGATTGGATTTCAGAGTATTTATTTACTCAAGTCATTATGAATCATAAGCAGATTAAAAAATGGTTTAGAAAAAGCTAATATATGACAAAGAAAATACGCTGAGCTGGCCACAAGCTCCCTGCTCCAAGGTGTCAGCAACAGGAAGGAAGGGTGGGATTGCTCCATGCCAACAGTCCCACAGCTCAGATGCAAATCTCTAATGAACAACTGTCGCTCTGCAGAAACTAAGTCCTAGAAAATGATCAATTTTGGCTAAAACCTGCATAATCATAATTAAAAGCCCCCTAGGGACGCTTTTAAAATATATCAAAAGAGGATTGGAGTGGGACGTAAAAGAAATATTGGTGAGGTTGTGCTTCCAGGAGGGAGGAAAGTTCAAAAGAAGCATGTATTTTAACAGGAATATAACAAAAACGCTGTCAATTCTGAATGAGAGAAACGACTGTGCACCACAGCAGCTGCTGGGTGTTGTAAAACTCCTAAAGTGAGCCATTCAGCACTTGGCATGACTTCTGTTTAACTCATCAGAGATAATCAATGAGTCCTCCGAGAGTCTGGAGGATGCCGTTCGACAGATGGTTTGGTAATAGGTGATAATTACTTCAAAACTTCCCCTTTTTTTTTTCTAAAGCATCGACGTCAAACGATTGCATCTAATAAGCAAAAACAGTTGATTTGGTTGAGGATCATGTGGGAACTCCTTAGAAGAGGCATTACTTTATCATAGGGGAGAGAAACAGCCATGAACTCCACTGGTCACTTCAGAATTACAGGGCAATTTCACCTGACGTGGGCCGGACTCGTGTACTAAAACCCACACAGGTAAGAGAGGAAGGTATTAGAAAGGAAGTCAGATACATCTGATACTCAAACCACAATTATTGCTGCTGTAATTACATTTTAGTAAAGCCCTAAGAATTTGTTACAATAAAGGTTGGAAAACTGTTGGTATTTGTATTAGTTTTTTTTTTAATCTATAAAAAACTATCAAAAAAGTAAAGATATTTAATTTTAAGAACTCAAATAGGAAAAAAATGTTAACAGAAAAAGACATAAAACAGTCATTGTTTGCATTCAGTCAGTCAAATAGATGAACTAAAGCATTAAACTGTTTTTTTTCTTACACACAAGAAGAGAGTTTTATGGAATCCACTTCAAGGACATCACATGATAGTGCAACAGACATGCCCAAAGCGAATTCAGAAAAAAGGCATAAGGTTGCTAGTTCTTTGGAGTGTTAATAACTAAATAGTGCATTCAATTTCTTAGTGCACTTAACATGTTGAGCAACAAGTCATTTTCCAGCTATTTTTTCCCCCCACATATTTCTTTACACTTTGCAAGAGGGTTTATCTACAGTCACAATGTTGTCCATGAGTCACGATCCTCGTTTTTTTTTTTTTTACTTGTTTGGTCAGAAACTGCATGAACAAGGATGAGCATCGTTCACTCACTGGTTATTTACGAAGGCATATTTGTTGATGGTCTCCACGACGGACTTGAACGTTATCTTGGAGGTCAGAGTGTATCCATGTTGGACCATTGGCTCTCCATCAGGACCGTCCCAACAGTCAACTGTATGAGAAATAAAACACAAAAGTAGGAATAAATGTCAGAACACACCAGTTACTACTGGAATTAGATAATTCTCTCAGATGAAATAGCTGCAAACATCTTTAAAAAAAAACAATCTAGTGTGTCAAAACGATGTAAAAAAAAAATAAAATAGGAAAATTCTATAAACTAAATCCCACCTTTATCTATAATAAAACTGGAATTCCAACCATAATAAGAGAAGAAACACGGTACCATCGCGGATGTTCTGTCAACTGTCCCACTGAGCCATGACATTAAGCACAGAAACCACACCCTGAGTCTGCAGAACCTAATCTGGCTTCAATCCCCTTTAATACCTCCAGTATAACAACTGAACAGTTCCTTCCATCTCCAACATGGAAAATCTGTGTGTACCTTCCACGCAGCGGCAGCCAGACTGCAGCACCCAGGCGTACATGTCCGTTTTGGAGTGGGAGAGAAGCTGGTCTCCAGTCAGGTAGGTGTTATGAGAGGAGGCAATGAAGTAGTTACACAAAGGCTGGTCCATGTCTTGATTGACCTCATGGTGCAAAGGGTTGAAAATGTCACAGGTTGGGCTGCGCATGAAACTGGTGAAACCTGTAAAAGTTAAAAAAAAAAAAAAAAATTAGGAAGATGTCTGGAAAATAAATCACATTGCTTCACTGGTTGTCAGATTGGCTTTTATTTAGTCAAAAATTCCAATCTCAAACTCTCAAACCATCGTCTGCCAATAAACTCCCAATACTACCAGACTCATTGCTGAGAAGCTTTTAGAGATCATTTACATTTTCACATGATGGTTTCAAATGGCTTTTCTGATCCCATGACTTTGCAGATCTTTACATCATCAAAGAGATTGCATAAGGTTATGATTTGAAAAGAGGATAAATCATGATTACACTGGTCTCCTGACTTCTTATCTAACCCCAACAGCAGGTCAAGTTTTGCACTTAAACTGTCAGAAATGTCAGGATTTATATAGACGGATGGACACCTCCCTCATGACACTCATCCACGTCCACTGGACTTGGTTTTTACTGCAACATGGGCATTTGCTTTAGATATAATAGAGTCCAGAGCATATAACCATTTTATTAGGGGTCATTTTAGACAGCTACATATTTTACTTTAAATTTGTAGTAACTTTCATTGGAATTAAGCTTTCAGTCAGGCTGTGGAAAAAGTGCCATAGTCAATATTGACTAGTGTCTTCAATCATTTTTAAGTTACTAACAAGATCTTAATGTTTTTTAATCACCTTTTAAATTTCTTACATTTTATCTAATTATTTCACTAATATACATTGATAATTAAACACATGAAAAGACGTCACTGGCCAAAAAGTAATTTTCAAACATGACTTACCTTCAATCCCCATAACACCTCTCTGTTTATTTTCATCAGACACCTCAAACTTGTCAATGATTTCTGCTGCATATTCTGAAGTCACGTTGGACATCTGTAGAGGAATGGGAGAAAAAATAAAGACCTGTCATGATAGATCCAGTTTCCAGCATACAGCAGATAAACAAAGCTTCAGATTTACAAAACAAATGTCAGGGGGCTCTCCTATTTTCAGTAGGAATCTGTGTTGCTGGGGGAATGGCAGCCATGCCGAAAAGCTTCTCAGTCAAAAGACAGGATTAATCTTGAGCGTGTTGAGCTTGAGCATGATGAAAAATCACACCAACACAGTGTAACAGTGGAAAAGTGTGTCAGAAAGAGGGAAAACCTTAAAAAAAATAAACTTTATAGTTCAAGTCAAGGTTTCCCAGGATTTAAACCTATTTTAGGTGTGATAAATGCTCTCATTGGAATTGATTCCTGTGGGCAGACAGCTAAGACAAATAAATGTGGGTAAAATGATTGTCTTAATTACAGAGCTGGATCAGAGGGATATCCTCAAAATATTTTAGGTATAACATTCTCAAAAAGCTGTAAATTTGACTGGCTGTCTCCGAGGAGTGGAGACGTTGCCCACCTTCTGTTCGTTGCGCAGAAAGTGAGTCAGCTCCTCTGCTGTCAGGTGGTCCTTCCTGTCGCTGTACGCCATCAGCAGCAGGAACAGGTCCCGCCTCATGGACATCATCTTGTAAAAAACTGCAAACTCGTCATACGTGAGCGTGCCCTGCTGATCGTCTGTGTCTGCCTCCTAGGAGAACAGAGGACAGAACGGACGTCATTTATGTTTGTTCAGTCATGTTCGTTTAATCTAAAATACTAATAAAGGAATTGATAGGAGAGTTTCATGGATATTATAATTCCCAGTACAAATGACAAAACATGGAAGAACAGGGCACTCCTTCTGCGCTTTAACCTGCTGTCTTCACATTAATTGGATCAAAAGAAAGGTAGTTGCAGCTCCAGAAGCTTCTGCATATGCAAGGGAGAGTCATACTCTAGCAAATTAGTTTCTACAAAGCCTTTTTACAGAGTACTTTTACAATGGGAAGGTTGTGAGATTCTTGCCTTTGGACACAAAGACCGTTAACTCTGAGTTTTGAATCCCTGACTAACAGGCAGACAAGCAGCTCAACCCTGTGAGCTACAGCAGTTCCCAATCACATTACACGGGTTAGCATTAACCGAGCTCCAACAAAACATTTCAGAATTTATAGTGAACCCAAAATGATCGAAAGCTGCAGTTCCTCAGATGACCACTAGTGGCTGGTTTAAAAATAACAATATCCCATTCACTTACTTAGAAAAAAAATAAATTAAAAAAAATCACAATTTGCACCAGAAATTGACTTATGTAAAGCCTGGTTTCAAAAACTTTTGAAATGCTTATTGCATTAGTTTTAAAAGATAAAAAAAGAAAACCTAATAAATTCTTTACTAAGCAAGTTGGTATTTTTGTTTGTCTATCATATTAAATAAAAGAAATTCTGCGAAGAACTACTAAAGAGTCATAAAGAATCTGAACTGAATACTGCAGGATTAAAAAGAAGGCAGCAAATCTGAAAAGAGATCCTTCACCAAAGACAACAGGAAAGCATGAATCTGTGGATTCATCTTATCAGAATTCCTGCTACATATTCATACTGTTCAAGTAATAGGTATCCATGTGCTGAAGTAATTTTTAAAAATCACTTCAACCTTTCTAGTGTTTGGACATACATCTTAAATAATAAAGACCACTTCCAATAAAAATCGTGTTTTTGTTGTTGTATAATGGGCTCTTGTGGCATTTTTTTGATGATGGAGGACATATATTAGGAAAATTAGGCTCAAAATTGCATTTGTGAGTATTTCTGTATTCAAATCAGTGTTAATTTAGGAAAGACACAAAAATACAGTTTTAAAAAAATTATAGATGTGGTAGATGGAAGGTATTATGGCAAGCCACAAGCTCCCTGCTGCCGTCTGTCTCAAAACAGTATCGGCTGGATAGCTGCTGTATTTCTCAGCATTTTTGTTGCACAGGAAACGTTAGGTTGGGAATGTTAGAGGCTGTAAGCTAGAGGGAGAGAGTGTAAAGGGGTATTTGATGGGAAATGGGGGCGGGCTTACTCCATGCCAGCAGTCATGCTCACAAGCCAAAGCCGTATTTCTGATGAACTCCTCATTCTCCAATTTCCAAAAAACAACACATTTTTAGGCGTTACCTAAAAACAGCCTAATCATAATTAAAAGACCCCTGGGAGCACTTTTAAAATAGATCAAAGTATGATCGGAGTGGAACTTAAATTATTAAAAGAAAAAAAATGATAGCCAAACCAATATTGACGGGACTTTAAAATATCCCTCTACCTCAACAGTGATTGTCTCCTTCTGTCTCCTGTCCTCAAGTACATAGCAGCCATTAAAAGTGTGAAACCTCGAGTGCCGACAACCCAAAGGGACGCCAGATGAGACAGACTCAGCATAGCCGGACTGGCCTGACCCCAGAATGTTTGCTTCTCAACCTCTAGATACATGTTTACCTTTTTTCTGGACTGCATTGATAGAAACTTCAATATTAACACAATCTAGGGCTGTAAATGTACTGTATTTAGGAACTGAAATGTGAGGGTTGTCTCCTGCAGAGGGCCTAAAATGCTGCCTGAAGAAGAGAGGAAGCTTAGGTATGTATCTATACTAAGAAGGTTGAGACTTTTTACAAGTAAACCATCAATAATTACTGTTTCTTCAACCCAAACCCCCAATGGATTTAGCATAAGAACCAGTCCTCTTTCAAACTGTGAAGGTCAAACATGTAACTAGATTTGACATTCTAGGCTCTACTGGTCTTGGCCCACCACATTTCAAGCTTGAACAAACTCATAGTGGTGCTTAAAAAGAAAAATGAAATCCATTACTTATGATCAACTCCGACTTCCTCAGATTAAAAAAACAAAGAAAAAAAGGGTCCAGAGCCTCATTGGAATTCCACTTCCTTACCTTTACACCCAGACACATCTTCATTATGAGTATTACACTTAATGCTCCACATTTGTTTTATGATGATGACAGTTAAGTTGCTTTACATTTAACATCTACAATGGCAGCAAAGTTTGAATGTATTTAAAACTTTTGAGAACACTTTGAATTTTAGTCAAATTGCTTTAACCTTTAAAAGAGCACAACAAAATAAAAAACATAACAGAAAGAAAAATCGATTCAAAGGGTTTTTTTGTCCAATATGTCAATTATTCTTGTGTTTTTGTTAAATGTAATATGTTACTTGTTTTGTTTTGCTTTGTTTGTGTATTCCACCTAAAGCTAATCTTGAAATCAGATTTATACTCGAGGCTGCCTCTCCAAACGGTCATATGTCAGGTGCATGATTCTTTATGGAACATTCATCTCACCTTGCTCATAAACAATTGCACAAACAAGCAGACGAATTCTGCCGTTTTTTTACCCTACAAGACATTCGCATATATAATATATGCAGCCGCTGAACTCCCAGCTCTTTCCATCACGCTCACTCAGTTCTGCCACTTTGTGCTCCATCTGCTCGCGGGGATCCTGTGTCTGAAATTACCTGGATCTTATGGAGCCCCATTTGACTCACACCAATACCCATCTAATTATACCTTCTAATTCTTCTGTTCCACTCTCATAACGAGTTCTCAGTTGGAGCTGGGGACTCAATCAAAGATGAAATCTAAAGACTAGCGGCGGGATAAATCGCCAGGATGGACCTGGAATGCATGGAAAGACAACAAACCAATTCAGGGTATTTTAAGCAACACAAGCTGTTCAAGTGGCAAAAGTTCTGTTTGTCACAGCTTAACTGGAAGAAGATAAAGCGAAAGAAATATTTGTCTCATCCACAAACATTTTTGTTGTTTTGTAGTGCTACATTACACTTTTATGGAGGCAATAAAAAGTGAATTTCCCTGTAAAAGCTGCACTAATGAGGGTGGAGAAGCAGAGGCTTTTAGGGTGATCCTCTAAGGACATTTCTTATCTATATTATAAAGGAAACACTTTGGGATCCCTCTAGGTTAAAGATAGGATTTACTGTGGTCAGTAGGCTCTCAAAAGGCTCATTTAGAAACTTAACAGCCTTGAAAATGGATTTTCTCGGCTTCTGAGAGTGAGCAATAGTTTTTATTTCAGCCCTGCAGTTTTTTTCAGCAGCTAAAAACCTTTAAAAAGTGTTATAGAATAATGTCCAGCAGAACTTGAATCAGATCGTGGTGACGGTTTATCTTTTGGGGGAGAGGACTGTTAATTTCGTTATTTTTATTAAATTGTGAGAAAAAAAAAGGCTTTGGGAGTTTATCGTTAAACCATTTTACCTGAACAAAACTACTGCTTACAACTTCCAACAACCAAATGATGTATATAGAAATGGCTGTAAGTTGTTTTCCTTAAAGTCCCACTCCAACTATATATATATTTTATTGTAAAATTGTTTTCAGGTGTCTTTTAATTATGATTTTGCAGTTTTTAGCCAAAAATTTAAAAAACCTGTGAAAACTTGATTTTTAAGACATATATTCTGGAGCTATTACAAATCTGGGTTGTAGGACTGTCGGTGCAGATGTTAGCTCCGTTAATTTCCCATCAGCCCTGTGTTTACATCAGTGGTGTCAAGCTCAATCGCACAAAGGGCCAAAATTCAATACATACCATAGGTCAACAAGGTAAACATTTATTTAAAAACACAAAAAATTAACTTTAAAAAATGTAAAATCGTAACTTTTTAACATAAATATAAACAAAAACAGGAAGAAATATTACTCTAGTATAAATCAATTTAAACCTTTCTAACATTTTCAATGTTTTACTCTTTGTAAAAGTATATTTTGTCAAAATTATACAATCATACAATCAATTTTCTTTACTTTCATGTCATTTTATAGGAAAATTTTAAATTATAAATATCCCAAAAGATTTGGTACTCCAAAAAATATATCCTGTCAAAATTATACAAATGTGAATATGCTGTCGAACAAAACAAATATTATTATTTGTTTATTTATTTTCCAAATAAAGCCTGGAGATAAGAATACAATTTGTGCTTTTTAGCAAAAATCAAATCATTACATTTCCGTTCTGAATTCAGAAATACTCACAAAGGCAGTTTTAATTGTTCTTTTATATAGCTCTGCTATTAGAAAAATTCTACTGCAGAAACTATGCCACCCCCCCCCAAAAAAAAAAAAAAATCACAAGTTGTTTTTTAATTTTAGCTGAAACAGCAGAATCATAATTAAATACCACTGGGAACATTTTTACAGTATCTTTAGATGATCAGAGTGGGACTTTAACTCCTAAACCTCACACTTTCTTCGTGCAGCTACCTTTCACACCTGCTCCAGAGAGAAATCTTCATTAAGTCTCGCCATTCTACCAACATTGCCTTCAATATTTTAACTTGCAAGTCCCATTTCTCCAAAGCCTGCTTTTACTTTCTCAGCCCAGCTGCTGATAATCATGAAATATTTCTTTGTCTGCACAAAGTTTTTTTATCAGTTGTCAGTTTTTATCAGCAGCTGGATCATTCTAAATAAGCCTAACCAACGGGCACACTCATCTTTAAAGCATTTGTCAATTAACTCACTTTTTTTTTTTTTTTTTTTTTAAACATCTCTTTTTTGCAGAAGCTATTTCTTCCAAATACTTTCCAAACATTAACCTCAGCTCTTGAGCAGTTCTGTAACGATTTGTAACAGCTTAACAGCTACTTTGGCTCAGCCTCTACATCAGCCCTGCAGGTGCACTGAACCACACACCTGCATGGAGAAGCTGTGTGGTGAACACATCCCCACAAAACTGGCTTTATCACATTCACATTTACCAGCGATGGTTATTATTGTGCCTTTTCAGCCTATTTTATACAAAACAATAGCTTTGATGTGGACGGCGATGAATGGAAATGTCAGTTAATCCTCACCTGAAACATTTGCTTGATCTTCCTGCGCGGCAGATTGACATTCAGTTTGTGTAGAAGCTGGTAGATTTCATCGATGTTCAGCAGGCCGTCTCCATTTTTGTCAGCCTCCTCGAAGGTTTGCTTCATCCACGTCAAGCACACGCGTTAAGGAAGACCGATGAGGTGTGACGGGTGTTTGTGTAAAATCTGCATCGTTTCATCTGTTTTGAGTTTTTGTGCAGTAAGATAAGTGCAAGAGAAATCTCAATCAAACGATAAATCAAAATAAATCTAACAATGACAGCCTGTAATCTGCTTGTGGTGGAAAAAAAAAGCTTTTAGTTCACAATGTGTGTTCTGAACGTTTTAATGCCTTCTCGTGACACAGTTGCATCAGGACAAATTACTTTAACAATTAGAAACAGGAAACCCAATGAGGAGGATTTCTGTTCAGCTGAAAGGATATTGGTCGTGTGTGCGCTGCCGTTTGGCCAGCGAGTCCTCGTCGCTGATCCCTGCCATCAGGTAGCGGAGGCCGGTTATCCAGGTCCTGGCTTCTTCAGCATTTGATGTCACCAGGTCGAGGGACTCCATGTGGTTTCCATGGTACACTGTGAAGCAGCAGGACGGGTCGAAGCTGCCATCTGCATGCCGATGGAAGATATCTGATTGGCCCCCCTCTGTCACTTTGTACAGAGAATCTATGGTGACTAATGCAGTGAAAGCAGAGAAAAATGACAACAAATGAAACCAATTATTAGCAATTATATTCATTTGATTAAAAAAATACATGTTGTTTTCTTTAAAAAAATGTTAAAGCAAAAAAACAAAAGGTTATTTATTGACTTACATTGTGGACCCGTTAATTAAAATGCATCTATGTTATCGCAAACAATACCAGTACAGCATTCCCTTAAGAAAACACTGTAAATTTAAAGTTTTCATATGGTAATCCATTTGCAAAACCTTTCATTTTTATAAAAAATTGTATTAAAAGGAGTTTTAAATGGGCTGTATTACAATATGTGTACTAAAATGCCACAAATTATGATATACTGTAAGTCTGTTAATAAAAGCATGAAAAACACAGAAGGCAAGAAAGTTAAAATGTATTTCAAAGAATTTGGATATTTTCAGTAAAAGTAATAAATTATATCTTGAAAAGCCAATTATAATAATTCAGACTGTTCTGACTCACGCCAAAGTTAGGTGATAATATCAATCAGATTAGATTAGAAATGATCGGTTTATCTGAAGTTGTCTTTTTGTCGGTTTGCGTTTTTAGTTCTTCTCCACTTGTTTATGGGTCAAATGATTTGTGGTGCATTTTTACCGCCACCGACCAGTCTGGAGTGTGGATCAGGATTACATTTAATTTATTTTCCTCTTTTTTTTTTTTTGTTTCCTCTTACCGCCCTCTGAAACGGCTAAATCCTTCTTAACAACTTTATTTTTCTACAAGCGGCTGAAATGAGTTTTCTCCGTAGGGTGGCTGGACGCTCCCTTAGAGATAGGGTGAGAAGCTCGGTCACCCGGAGAGAGCTCGGAGTAGAGCCGCTTCTCCTCCGCATCGAGAGAAGCCAGTTGAGGTGGTTCGGGCATCTGGTCCGGATGCCTCCTGGACGCCTCCCTGGTGAGGTGTTCCGGGCATGTCCCACAGGGCGGAGGCCCCGGGGAAGACCCAGGACACGCTGGAGAGACTATGTTTCTCGGCTGGCCTGGGAACGCCTCGGAGTCCCCCCAGAGGAGCTGGAGGAAGTGGCCGGGGAGAGGGAAGTCTGGGCATCTTTGCTTAGACTGCTGCCCCCGCGACCCGGCCCCGGATGAAGCGGAGGAAGATGGATGGATGGATGGATGGAAATTTAAAAATGATAAGTAACTTTATGACATAAAGTGTGTATTCCACAGATTGACTATATCATATTCTCCTGCATACTTTCCACATTTTATTACATGTTATGTTTTCTCAGAGTGACCATAAAATTCACATTTCCAACCTACATGAAGATACGAAGCTCTTAAAGACTCACAGGTTAAAAATAAAAATTACTGGCTTTTTTTGAGCACAAGAAAGTATATTGTTAAAATGACATTATGTGAGTTTATTGAGCTCATTGAGTTTTTTTTTTTTTTTTTCCGCAGCTTTACTTGCCCGGTGTCACCGTTATGTAATGTAAACGTCATCTAGAAGGAGTTCCAAAGTCATGTGGTTTGTTGCAGTGCAGGGGATACACCAGCTTTGATCAACTCTGCACAACTTACTTTCTCATGCGCACCAGATACTTTCTTGAGTGCACAAGAAACCAGTACATTTTTTTTTAAACTTCTATGTCTCTTTTAGGCCGGGCTGAGCAAACTACAGCCCTGAGCCCATATGTGGCCCTACAATTTAATCTGGCCCACTAAAGTGACACAGGTTATATTAATAAGCCTTATAAATACTTTATTTTTCCTTGAATTCTTGACGTTCATGTGTGCTTTCCGAATCGGACAGTAATTTTTCCAATTATTCCAACATCACACAAACACAGCATTTCTGTAAGTTTTCATTTTTCTCTGAGAGACATCAACCCATTGATGCAATCAACACTAAGATCAGAACAAAAGCTCCAAACTGTTCTGTTTTATAATATATGAATTAATTTTTTAATCAAATTAAAGAAAGTTATATATATACATATATATATACATTATATGTGATATGCATATATAAAACATAAATATATATATTATATATGTGTATATATAACATATGTATATTATATATTTATATATATATATATAATAAATATAACATATATATATATATATATATATATATATATATATATATAAAGATATATTTTGAAGCCCTGTTTTAAAATATGTCCTGTTGGAGATAATTAACCTGTTTATCGCTCACACCTGGTTTCAGTTCCAACCCCACAGCTGCTCCCTAATTATCTCCATTTGGTTCCCTTCTGTTGTCAGTTGCCTGATCCGCGTGTCATCCCGTTACCTGCCTCACCGGTCAAGTTTGTCAGGGTGTGTTTCCTGATCTGTGCGGTGGGTTTTTCAGGTTGTTGATTAAATTGGCCTGTTGCTGCGACCCGGCTGACTCTGGCTGCTGCTTTTGGGGTTGAGCATGATCACCGCCTCTGACACCTATCAACATGTCACGGGTGGCATGAACAGAACCAAATGTTCTCCTGCTGGTGTCATCACTGACGGAGGAGGCATTATGGTGGAAAATTTCAAAAACGTAAGGGGAAATTGTTGCTGCACAGAAATAAAGGTAACAGTACAAAAAAAAGGTTTTACCATTTACCTTTACATAAAATTTACAGCTCGCTTTAAGCTCTGCTTGCACAAAATAACCGTGTATTTCTATGCATAATTGTGTATAATTCAGTATTAAAATATGCTTAAATTTCAACTTTGTTGTCTTTAACATCAGGTCCTTAGTTGGTGGAAATCATGAAAAACATTTGTTACTTTTGATGTCAAGCTAATAAAAAGATAAGAAAAAAATAGAAGTGTAAATCAGATATTTTGATATTAAAGAATTCAAAATTACTCCTGCTGGGTTGAAAAATATTTGTAAGCAAGAAATAATAGAGAAAGGATCTTTAAGATACATTACTTGAATTATAAATGCTTTCTAAATACAAAGCAGCCTGTCGTGTTTATGGTCCTACAGACACATTTCTAAGTAAATCTGTGAAATTACAAAGATCTGGGGCTTATAGATAGGTTCTGTAGCTGCAATCTATACAAGCAGCACAGTCATAAAAGGTTCTGTGTTTTGATATGGATGTAAAGGAATTAATTTAAATTTGTGCGCAAAATTTTGCTGATTAATGTGACGTTTGAACTTGTTAATTGTTGATTACGTTCCATTTTTTATTTACTTTCATTTTGTAATTAGAGGATCTGACTGCAGAGTTACCGCGAGACATGATGCAAACACAATGACTGTAGAATTTTACAAAGCAAAACATGAAAGTACAACGTCGAGGCTTTCTCTGCTTCCGTTTGAGATGCAGATGCGCGCAGGTTATGAAACTCCTGCAGGCGGCGGTGGAGACTTTCACGCTCTAATGAGATTGGTGTGTGATCTCAATTATCCAAGATTCTGTGTTTTTTAGGAAATTTCTGACAAATCTGAGCTTTTTCTGCTTAAATAAGGACAAATATAGTAAATATATGCATACAGTTGTTAGAACAGATTGTTCAACTGTTAAATATCACAGAAGCACGGCTCGTTTTTTTGGAAAACGTACTTAAATTGCACCTTTAAAAACAGTATTTTGTCATAAAGTGTAGATTTTATGTTATGTTATTTTCTAATAATTATTTAATTTTATTTATGTATAAAATATAATCTTAGTGTGGTATGATGACTGTGTTTCTTTCACAGAACCATTACTGATGTGTCTGAACATTTGGTATTTAACATCCTCATTCACTTTGAACACAAGAAGCTTAAGAAATTACCACATATTTCCGTCAGAATAAACAATAAACCTTTTGTTTTTAGAAATGTCATTAAGCTGAAATGATGGCTTATAGAAAAAACGTTTTTATTTAAATATTGCTTCCCCTTACCAGTTAGGAGAAATAATTTACCATAATCCTTTTGGAAATAATCATCGTCTATTTTCTCTTTACCCTGCAGTGCTCACATCCTGTTACATAATCTCTGCTGTAAATGAAAGTAACAATATGGCAGCTTTGTTTTTGATCCTGTAACACACATGAATGTCGGCACACCCGCACAATCGCATGAACACACTTTTAAATAAAAAAGCTGGGCAGGTTTTTTTATGTCAATGGAGAGGTTTTAAGAAGCTTATCTAATGTTAACGGTTGACCGAAACGACGTTTGTCACACAAGAACAGAGCAAATCAAACATGTGCTCGTTCTTCTGCGATTCTTCGACAGCAGAATGAAATTACTGATATTAATCCTCAACAATCCATGTTGAAAATCACAAAGAAAACATGAACAAGTTTTCAAGACCTTATTGTAAAAAAAGAGTTTTTTCATTTGAAAAAAATAATATATTTGTAACTTAGGTAAATATATTGTCAATTATTTATCTGGTTTTAATTTTATGCATCAATCTTTGTAGTTTTTCTATCAAAATATTTACTGAAACTGAAAAAAAAAATAAAAGTGTAACAGCTCAATATACAGCAAAGTGTTAAAAAATGTCTTAATAATGTTTTAAAAAAACTCCTATGGCATCCGAATTTGAAGAAACTATTTTAAAATCTCCATTTGGAGGACAAAATGAAGGGTAGGGAGAAGCCTAACAGTGATAGTTTCCTTCTAGGGTTGTCCACAGGGCTTAGTTCAGTTGGACAGCACTTTCAAACTGCTTTCTCTAGTGCAGAATGAAGAGGAAAAAAAATAAAAAATAACCCTAGGACACTTTCGCTATGAAAGTTTCACCATATCTTATGCAAGGTAATTTTTACCCAATAAAATATACCCCAAAAAGTCATAAAAAATAGATCAATAATAAATTAGAGTAATTTCATTTTGTTTACGGTATATGTAACTGAATGGAAAATAAAAACAAAGAATGATCCTAAAAAAATAATCGATAATTTATGAAAACTTATGAAATTTGAGAATAAAACATTCCTAAAAAAACTGGAGACTTGGCCTTTGGTCCATCCATTCCTGGGACATGTGAGACTTTACCCAGGTACCCATGACACTCAGAAAAATGCAACATATTGACAATCATGTAAATACTTTTGCTTGGGTTAAAATCACCCAGCGACAGCGCTCTAGGGTTAAAAAGATGTTCAATTACTGCAGGTGTTTGTGGGCAGCATGGCCAGAAATGAGCTGTTTCA